>NC_051137.1:109701-131212 GCF_014839805.1 Manduca sexta | reverse complement strand
TACAAGTAATATTTAAGAACCACTCATTTTTTCTTGGTATGAATCATACGAACTACGTTTAACGTAGCGACATCGTAGCCTTATCTGGCGCCAAAACAAGTTCGTACGTAGAGCGCGTCGCAAAGAGGGAGACCCTGATTCTAAGGGAAAACGTACCAGGGTGCATAAAACTTAAGAGCGCTCTAAGTAAAGATTACTACTCTGAATCTCGATTCAATCAATTCACTAACGTGAATTAATCGGAGAGATTGTTATTGTTATATGTTTTATTAAATTTTTTAAGTTACATTTATGCTTATAATTGTAGAGTAAATAAGTCATTATTTTTAAACCAAATGTAGAGATTTATAATATTAAAAATATACTACACTACATTGTGATTTATCATTTTGCGATGTTTAGCATGTGCACATTCTTTTATGATGAACATGAAAAATTTCATACTTCAGGATCTTATACTGCCGTGCTAAACTCAAAAACGGTATCTCAAAAAATAATTAAATTTTGATTTTATGTCATCACCTTAAAGAAATACCTATCCAATGAACTTACCACGGTATTTTTTTAGAAATTGTTAAAAATATCTTAAACAGTTTCTCTGTCCAATTTTACATACACATTACACAACTATAAAACTATATTTTATTTACAAAACTTCGATTATCTCGAAATAAGGTTTCCCTGACATACCGCTTTGCGATTAACGCGACAGTATAGCTAACAATAATTTTTATCAGAAATGATGTGACGAGGCGAAATGTATCATAGAATACCAATAAAAGTCCGAAATGGCACTTTTATTATTTTAGTACGCCCCATTCTATTGTCTCTTTTACGGAAGGCAACATTAATGTAAAGTTGCTACATGCCAGTTATCTCTGGCTGAGTATTAAAACATACAAACGTTCAAAACGTTTTGTTTGAATTAATTCCGATTATTTTACAAAGAGTTTGAAAACGTAGCGTAGTTTGGCCAAAATATTATACTGATGAAAACTATCTCGTGCAAAAAAAAAGTAATGAATAAAGTACAGAGGTAACTTACTCTTAACGCTATTTGCCTTTTATTAATTTATTAATAAATTTAATTTTTAATTAAAAATTAGAAACACAAACATTAAATAAATACATTAAGTTTTAAACTTACACACCCATTATCAAAAATTAAACTGTATTTTATTCTAATATGGAAACGAACTTCTTTTTATTTATTTAAAACTCGCTTTAAACACCGTAGTAGTGGTGCTGCACAGCGGCCGGCTTGGACCGCAAGGGAATATGGACCCGGGAGGCATAAACGTACAGAGATATTTTAAAGAAGCCTGCACTTCTACTATACAAACTCCGATTCCAAACAAATTGGATCCCCAATTTGAAAAGGAAGTAGAGAGCTTTTCTGTTAATGGCAAAATGTAGAGAGTACTCTATGTTGGTGGTGTCGGCCTAAAATATTTTTTATTTAAGATGTTAGAAAAAGTAACCCAAATTGATATATATATATCTTAGAAAACTAAACCTAGAATATTCTGGTTCCAAATTTTAGCATGTGGGCTCTACATCAAAGAAGCCATTCAAAAACATTGACTAAGAAGAAATATTTATTATTTATATAATAATTGGTGCATCTTGATTGTGCTATTTGTAATTGTGCTAAAATTAATTCTTTACTCTCAAAAACGTCTCTAAGTTTTTTTGTTAATAAATGAATTATTTAGAATTTGATTATTTATATTAGTATTCTCTTAAATTTAGTAATAAGGTTATATTTCGTTCTGAATGTGAAAATAACAACTGTTAAATGATAATTAAATTACATCTGTGCGACAGTGAGCAGTTTTGAGATAAATAATTGCTTATATTATGATAGCAGAAAACAATATTTAACCACAATACATAACACACTAATGAATGAACCTTCACACCAAACAAGTACTTTTTTTATTTTTTAGAAAACAATATTTAACCACAATACATAACACACTAATGAATGAACCTTCACACCAAACAAGTACTTTTTTATTTTTAGAAAACAATATTTAACCACAATACATAACATACTAATGATGAACCTTCACACCAAACAAGTACTTTTTTTATTTTTTAGAAAACAATATTTAACCACAATACATAACACACTAATGAATGAACCTTCACACCAAACAAGTACTTTTTTTATTTTTTAGAAAACAATATTTAACCACAATACATAACACACTAATGATGAACCTTCACACCAAACAAGTACTTTTTTTATTTTTTAGAAAACAATATTTAACCACAATACATAACACACTAATGATGAACCTTCACACCAAACAAGTACTTTTTTATTTTTTAGAAAACAATATTTAACCACAATACATAACACACTAATGATGAACCTTCACACCAAACAAGTACTTTTTTATTTTTTTAGGCAAAAAATAAATCCTTTAAGATTTTAGCCGTAAAATTTATTTTTATAATTCAATCATTTGTCATTTTTAAATTATTTGTAGTAAGGATTTTCATAATAACGAGGATAGATGTCGCTGCAACCGTTGGTAAGACAGGATGAAAGCGGCAAAATTCAGTTTGCAAGGGAATATGTACCAGGACAACATAAATTTCAAGAGTTTGTTGAAGTATTCGTATCGGATGCGAGCCTTCAGTTTTTCAGTAAAATTTATGACGATAATTTAGGACCAATAAAATATCTTCAAGCATGATAATAATATAGTAAAAACAATTATTTATGCAATATAATTCATTTACATAATTCGAAACTAATTATATTACTAGTTAATCCAATTGAACATTTAAATAAATATATTCGCTACGAGCGTTGTAGTCGCAGCTACGGCCATGAAGGCTACGACGTAGCACACAGCGTCGTAGCCGTGGCTGTATGGAAAATTTCAGCGCTCTGAAAAAAATACCAAGGCCTCATAAATGCTAAGAGTAACTTCAATACAAGGACTTTGCAATCCTCAACATGGAAACTGAGGAAAATAGAAAATGTTTTAGCGCCATCTATGAAAAACAGAAGGAATTGAGTGTATAGCACAGCAAAGCTTTGAACCTCTAAGTAAAACTTCACTATAATGAAATATAGTAATAATATCGTAAATACATATTTTTATTCTCTATATATGGAAAAAAAAACAATCAATTTATAAGTTTTTAGTTAATATTTTGTGTTTAACATTTCATACTGGAAGTTCTACTTCAGCCCTTGGCGCTAGTAGTACCAGTTGTCAGATCGTAGCAATAGAGGACACTGTTGTCGTGTTAAACGGCGTAGTAGCGCCTTAGCGGGAGGCTTCAACGGTGGGGCAATTTGTACTAGGGCGGCATAAACGTAGAGTGACATAGCGAGAGCTACTTTAAATATCTTGATAGTGAAAACTCGAGAGAGTATCATTTACGAGTCTCACAACACTCTTGGGATTTCGAATTGTGAATAATTTATATTTGATGTCGCGAGGTTACGTACAGTGTATGTTATGCTGTTCTAGGAAATTTAAGTTTTAAGAGATGCTGGTACTGTTTATGAGAAATGTAGAGTTTTGTCAAACGAAAATGCTGGGCTTTAAAACCCGTCATAGTGGTCCATTTAAGCGTGTTGCGTTCCGGGATCAGCTTGTGTATATCTGGTTCCCATAGGCCGGCATAATTGTGTCAACTGCCGAGGGGTAATCATCTCTCATCAGACGACATTCTATTGGACCCCACTCCACTTACCATCAGACGGTCAATTTGACATTCTCATATAAAAAAATTCCCATATGTTACTCAACTTCAAATACAATATAAAAAATACACGCACCATCTTCACCAGTTAATTTCTCCCACTCAAGCAATAATTAATACTCAGCATTCCTTGAATAATCTCTAGCATTGAAAACCGTAACTAACGAGCCTATGTAGCCCTTATTAATTATACAATACATCCACAAAGTTAATATTTTAATGGCAAACGAATAACACCGAAAATAACCAAACAATTTTAGGATAAGCGTGTTGCGAACTTCGGTAAACATTTACACAGCAATTCTGGAGTTTGTAATTTATAGAACAAAAATAGGATTTAATCCGCTTTCTACTTTCGAGCGGGTCGGAATCCTTTTGCTGTTTACTATTACGTATTTAACGCTAGGGTTATATTTGCTTTTTGATTTTATAATGAGTCTTTGCACGGTGGAATTAGAGTTGTAGTTACGTGTAAGAAATGAATATGTAAAATATATTAGGATTGGTTAGGTTTTAATAAAAAATACATTTAAAACATGCTAAAGCTTTCATTGTTTCAGTGTGCAATATTTATTTTTGCATTTGTAAATTGGAAATTGGAAGAAGGATGGGATTCCAAACCATGTCATTTCTAATTGCCACTATATTATTAAGTGTTTTTTGTATAAATGACGGGGAATATGAAAAAGTGCCGAATCTCATTATTACTGATCACCGTCGCCTCTGAATTGTGAATGCGTAGCTCACATTCCTAAGAAACAATAAATAGGTATTAAGCAGGTGAACATCTATTTATTCTATAAGAACTTACCAACCTTTAAATTATCTTAAAAATATATATTACACATCTGTCCTTTACAATGACGCAAGTGCAAAAATAAAAACCTTAAATTGACTTTATAATCCACAACATTTGAAAAGTGACAAACATCGAATGCAACATCGACTTTCAGTAATCGACAATGCGTCATTGTAATCCTAAAGGTGCGGCATGAAATAAAAAAGGGTGACGTAATGATTTTTTAAGGAAAACGACATTCGCATGTCCGTTTCCAATAATTGGGGCATAACGGCTTGTATTGTGTCCAAAAAGGCGGCATCTCCTAACTAAGCTACAGATAAAAAAAATTACACACAGCGATCCGTCGACCATAGCTCAAGTTGAGGGACACCAAGGGGCTCAACCAGACGCTTCTTATATTTAAGTATATAAAATTGTTAGGAACTGAAGCGATTTTGATTAAATTAAATAAAACTATCACTGAATACAGATACGTTCACAAATATTGCACCACCAACACCAACCAATACGTCTGTCAATGACCAATTGCTTCGGTCTCATTGATTTTTTTCTTTTTTTATTTGGATTACCGCTGATAGCCCGACGTGAGTCGGCTTATTCAGCTGCACCAGTCATTCGCTTTTGGCAAATGCACAATGTTTTAAAAGAAAAGGTATCACAAATACCTTCTCCAGAACAGTTTTATTCTAACATTATATAACTTGAAATAAAGATCGTCAGAAATATAATATTTAAATAAGAATTTCTATTTTAAATGTAACGGTAAAGAAAATACGTACGTGAGTTTGTGAAACGTCCGCTTTAATTAAATCCAAAGGAGTTTACCTGAAAGAGAGGTATTTTAATATTTAATTATAACGTTTAAACAATCTTGGTTCAATTGTCGCTTCAACGATAAATTACCAACGAATTGGTTTATCAAATAGCTGTATAGAGTTTTCAGTTTGTTTTAGTGGGTTTAAAGGGGAGAAAAATTGAGTTTTTGATACTAGATTCCTGGGTAAAATAAAAAAAATTAAGGAATTCCATATAATACGTCCAAAATTATTATCAGTAAAATGAAAAACCACATGTATCAGATTATATCGAGGTTTTAATTTATTTTATTTAGACATAGCTACAGAGTAAAAAATATAATTATACAAAAAAGGATGAATATAATAGTGTTAACAGAGCTAAATTCAAACTCCCGTTAAAGCTACGCACAACATTACAATTTGAAACACTAAATTACTAAAAAAGCAATTTTTAAACTAACGTTTCGACTTACAAAGTCTTCTAAATGTCGGAAGAAAATTATCATATATAAAACCGCGGTAAAATCCATAAAATAGTTTTATTAAATTTGTTGTTTTATTTGGCATATCAATAAGAGTATATTAACAATTGGTTTACAAACTATATAGATCGGATTCAGAAATGGTTAACCCTGGGATAAAATCCGGAAAATAATTTTATTTCAATGTCTAACATTCTTAAGATATCTAGCAAATTCCCATTATTTTTTTTATTGACAAAAATCTCTTCCATTCATTGTCTTTATAAGAGTTTACAAAACGGGAAACGTCACGCACATAGCCTAAGTAAAGTTTGGAAATAAAATTGCCGTCTCGATGTTTAGTCCACTGTTTCTGAATAATTAAGTCAATTTGAAGCATGTCAACAGTTTCACCAAGTAATTATAAAATCGCGAACAGTAAACTATTAGAAATCTTGAGTTTAGTTTATTTTGTATGGATTTTGGAGCCATTCAAAGATTAACCATAATACCTGACAGTGATGTAGTAAGCTATAGTTCTTTATATAATTATTTTTTTATTTCTGTATGTTGTTAATTTTTTTCTACATAATAACATCTACAATTAGGTTTAGGATTAAATCTTTCCAAAAATCTTTATCTAAAACTGTTGTTTTTTTATTGCTTTGAATGACGAGAAGAGTTTGTCTTTCGCCTGATGGTAAGCGATACAACCGCTCATAAACAGTAGAAACACCATTCAACACCTTGATGAAAGAAAAATTAAGGAAGTTGAGCGGAACATTACAAAATTTTAGAAAGCTTAACGACAATTAATTTTACATAACTGTCAGTTATTTGAACGAACTGTCAACGAAAGAATGCGCGCTGTAAATATCGTTCAATACAGATGGATCGGTTGATAATTCAATATTCATAGTAAAGACAAGGCAAAGTCTGTCGGGTCAGCTAGTTTTAGGTATAAAATCATTAGACCTAACCCTTTATCGATTACTCATACAAGGTAACCCTTTTACATATGTCTTTCGATACCTATGACAAAAAGGCCGACAAACGCGACCTCTCCCTTCATTTATCTAGCCACCGGAGCGTTTCGCGTGTTTGTTTTTTAAACGTGTCGGGATTTGACGTGACAAACGCTTTTTTCCACCGAATGACGTGACGAAACGGCATATTCTGTTAGAATTATTTATGTCACGCCGTGTTGATATATTTTGCTAATAAATTAGGTGTAGCGTAAACCCGCGGGTTAATGGATATGTTATTGTGTTTACGTTCGCGTTTTGAAATTGTTTGTTATATCGTATATTCAATCTTTTTTGAGTATTTGTTTTTATATTTCCTTGCTAATTATAAAGAAATAGTCTGTCGTCAGGTTTTTATGTTTGTTCAGTAAAATTATGCATATATATGGGTTGATACATGACAAAAGATAGTGATTTTATTGAAATAAATAAAGATAGTATTGTGCTTCTGTCTACCCCAGCGGGGACATAGGCGTGATATTTAAGTATATTTACGACAACATTTATTTTCAAGTATGTCACTTCAGTTACACAACAATTTCGATTTTAAAAAGCTAGATATAAAATCAATTTTCCAATAATCGGGTCATAAAATATTACAGTAGTATCGGATTAATTACGATGCAACATTGGCGCTAACTCTACGCTGTATTTATTCCGGCCATTGTGTACTGAATTTGATAAATCGATTAATTATAACTGATAGCAAATGTTTACACTCTTTTGGCTAGTTTACTACACACACACACACAATATCACGCATTCATCCCCGAAGGGGTAAAGGGGCAGAGGTGCAACCAGGACACCCACTTTTCGCCAAATGTGTTCTGTCCCATGATATGATAGGGGGCGAGCCTATCGCCATATCGATCACAAATTTTAGACTCCGGGCTGACACTGAACAGAAAAACCCAAATATAACTTTGCCCGACCCAGAATTCGAACTCAGGACCTCAGAGCGCTGTTTTATCGCGCATGCAGTACAAATATACCACCGAGTCAGTCTGGTTAGTTTATCAAGTTGGATATTATACTGGGTTGTATTGACATTGCATTATTATACATTACGAAATGAAAACAGATACTTATCTTCTTAAGACAATACTTAACAATAAGTTACTACAATCGTAGATGTTATGCTGGTGGTAAGATATATTTATATCATCCCGGATAGCAACTAACGCATAAGGTGTTAAAACCCGCCATAGTATCACACGTAAGTGTGTCGCGTTCCGGGATCAGCATGTTTATATTCAACAGCCCGGTTTAATTGTGTCGACTGTCGAGAAGTAATCATCTCTCGTCAGTCGACATTCTACTGTGCCCTGCTCCACTTACCATCAGCTGCAGCGGGGTCCCTTTGCTGAGCTCGTAAAGAAAATAAACTTTATTTCGCCTGAAATAACAACTTTTCAGCAACTTAATGACAAAACCAGCATCTAATAACAACCGCATGCCATTTCATTTTAAAGTCCAAAATGATTTTATTATCTTCCACCACTTCTTATCCTTGAAATGTGATATCCAACACGAGTTCCACAGCAATACACGTGTAACAAATTCAATAGCCCGGCTCAATAGAACAAATGGTGGGACCAGCGGTGTTTACTCGCCTGATTGGATCGTGTCCCGTAGAAATTCAAGAAAACAGACATTCCGAGTGTAAACAAGTGTAACCGATACAATGTATAAACAAATAAAGAGCATCTTATCCAAATAGGACCTTGACTGTAAAAAGGTCAATTCTTAAAACATAACATAAACACATGACGCATTTATTGCAGGTGCGCAACCAGGGTAACCACTTTTCGCCAAATATGTTCCATCCCATGATCTGATAGGGGGTGAGCCTATTGTCATATTAGGTACATATTCCAGACTCCAGGCTGGTACTGAACAGAAAAACCCAAATATCACTGCCCGATCCGGGATTCGAACCCAGGAACTCAGAGCGCTGCCGTACCGCAAATACAGTACAACTACGCCACCGAATCAGTCAATCTTAAAACATAGTAAAGGAGAAACAGTCCTGTACCCTTATTCTGTATGATAGTGTAAACGCGTAACGCGGCCGTGTCATATTATTTTCGAGAAATTTGCGTGAAATGGTATTCTGTAAGCCAAATTTCTATAGTCCTAAACATGATGCGTTGTGTTACGTGCTTGTTACACACTGTCAAAATAACGTGCGGGATAGAGAATAAGGCCCCTGATCGAAACAGTCATTCTTAAAACATAGGAATTATACGCACACTCACAAGCAGTCATGCCTTGCATCTCCGAGGGTTAGGCAAAGGTGCAACTAGGAAATTGACATTTTGTCATGTGTTACGTGCTAAAATGTGGTGGGGGCGAACCCATTACCATAATTTCGGGAAAAAATTTCAGATTTGTATAAGAGTAAAGTTTTACTAGCAGATATTAACGTTATAGCACCTGATCACGAGTTCAAAAAACAGCTGCAAATAAATAACAATACAAATTTACCAAAAGTAAGAGTATTTACGTACCAAACTGCCTAACCGTCGATGCTGAGACAATAATTAATTTGCCCACATACAAAGTGTACACGAATTCAATTAAGCGACAAAACAATGTAAATGTAATTATTTACCTGCCAGGCCCAATAACAATATTTCAAGGCCCCTTCAGACCGCCCGCTGTCGTCTTTGATCGTGGTTGCAACCTTTTATAAGTATGTTGAAATTAATTTACTCATTTTGTACATTTTATTTCGGCGACTTGAAAGACAGAATCTCGGTGACGTCAGAGTATCAACGGGAACAAAGAATGACTTATAGAATGTGTTCTTAAAAGGTATTTTTGAAAAGCAAGCGATTTGTTGGGTGGTTAATAAGTATACAATTTTATTAGAAAAACCTCCAGGCAATAATGCACATATTTCCACCGATTTTAAAACATTCTTTAAGTAGATTTATTCTAATGTAGGATATTTTTGTAAACATAAAAAATCATTAAGGAGTCATTCTCGATTAGACGAGAAACAATTTTTTTCATAATCATAGCAGCATTGGTGAAAAAATTATTACGTGTTCACACTGCATAACTAAAACTCTATTACATATTATAATAAGGACGAGAATATAAAAATCCTTAAAAATACAAACAAAATACTGAGTACACAAACTGAGTAATCTGATAGTCCATTTACCGAATCTTCACTCCCGGACACTTACATTTAGCGATCCATCATCTCTACCTTCTAAGAAGTCGTCTATCTCAATCCATTTTAATACAACAATGTTAGACCAAAAGTGGTAACTTTCTTAAGAGGGTTGATTCTACTAAACAAATATTTACTTCGTTATATTTTTATAAACTTGATTCAATTCAGTAATAATACGTGGTTCCAAAGTGAATATGAGCATGAAGTTTTATTAGTTTTGCGAGGAGAGCGAACTACTCATATCTACATATCTAACTCCAATCATGCCGGCATACTTGTGTAAACTGGCGAGGGATAATCATCTTTTATCATTCAACACTATATATACCTAATTCCGCTTACCATAAGCTACAAAAGGGTCAAAGGCAATACTAAAAATGTTAATAATATCATTATCAGCCACAGGAATTTCACTGCACATAAACCTCCCTCAAAGATTTACAGACTAGCTTGTTAGAATGGTTCCGCCTCCGGCGACTTCCAGAGTTATTTATTAGCTCGTCTGTCCATCTTGCAAGTGGAAGTGACTGGCTACGCTTGAGAGCACCCTGGTTAGTCGGAATCATTTGAGAAATTTTCTACCCGCTTTTGGATTTGTATTTTGCATCGTCTGTATGCTCGCAAAATTAGTGTTGTAACTTCTCAATGCGTGAATTAATTTGTTAAAGCTTTTTTCTTCTGTCACTTTGGCAGTTCTTTGAACATGTTCTTAGCAAGGATTGGCTTTAATGTGATATCGGGTGCAAACAAATATTTGAACAAATAAATAACCAGACAAAAAATTCTAAATTTTAGTTTTATTTTCCGTTGCCTATTGTTAGCGTCGTCCAGGTATTTTTTTAAATATTTAATATATAATGTTGAAGACAATATTATGTGGAAACATTTTAAAGTTTTTAAATTGTTCATTTGTTCTTTTGACTAACTAAAGATTCGAAAATCTAAAATTTTATTAATGGATAGATTCCTTTAATGTCCAAAGATGAAGTTTATGCTTGTACGTAGTCTTGAAAGGTCCATGTAATCCGATTCCTGCTTGCTTCCCTTGTAAAATTCACGTAGAATATAAATATCATTAGAACGATTTACAGACTGCATTTATACATATTAGTAGCTATATGTTGTGTGGGGTTCCCCGTCAGAAAATTTCACCTTTCGCCACTACTTACACACAACATATCTATACTATTATATAAAGCTTAAGAGTTTGTTTGTTTGTTCGTTTGTTCGTTTGTTCGTTTGTTCGTTTGTTTGAACGCGCTAATCTCAGGAACTACCGGTCCAAACCGAAAAATTCTTTTTGTGTTGGATAGCTCTTTGTTCCTGGAGTGCTATAGGCTATATATCATCACGCTATGACCAATAGCAGCGGAGCAGTAATGAAACATGTTGCAAAAACGGGGAAAATTATTAGTTTTGAGAGCTTCCGTTGCCTGCGCTGCGTAAACGGTTAAAGTTATGCAACAATGATGTATGACGGGATTGTTCCTCTTAAAAAGTTCTAAAAATATATTATAAAACAAAGTCCCCCGCTGCATCTGTCTGCCTGAATGTGTTAAACTTAAAAACTACCCAACGTATTAAGATGAAATTTGGTATGGAGACAGTTTGAGACCCTGAGAAGAACATAGGTTCCCGGGAAACTACTACTTTTATAACGAAAAACTTTAGCCTGAAAAACTTTATAACGCGGGCGGAGCCGCGGGCAAAAGCTAGTATAATATATAACTATTCTCAGTAGAATCACGATACCTAAAAGCTCATGTGTATGATATTTCGCGTCGACGTGAAATATGTATAAAGCAATATTCGAGGGAGCCACTTCAAGCCACTATCTCGCACAACCATGAAGTAACGGTAAGTAGTCTCATACAAATTGCCCATTTTTGCGGCTTCCCTAGTGAATGTTTCATGGCTTTCATACATTTATTTTTCTCGTTCATTTAGCGTTTAGGTACATTGAGCGGTACATCGCGCTTAACTAATTTGTTTATTGCTGTGGTGTTAGTTTGTTTAGAGTTATACAGAGATGAATTATATGAAAGGGTACTAGAAATTTCTACACATAAAATATACCTGTATTGCATGGCTAGATTACTCGATAAATGTCTGATAACACAAAGCTACTAAAACATTATTTGCAATAATAATTTCAATGTACATATCGTATTTATACGTATCACGTCTTCACATATTTCATCAATAAAGTGGTATATTTTATATTCCTTATTTTTTTATTTGATTCCCGTATTTATACGACAAAGTTAGCGCAACATTTTATTTAAAATTTCTCATTTTCATATATTTTTATGTAAGATAAAGTTATTAATTTTTATTGGTTAAAGATATCCCAGGACATTTTAGATGTAAAATTAAAAAGTTTAAGTTTTTAATGCCCTAATGTCGCTACTCTCAGAGAATTCTTCGCAGCCACAAAAACGCACTTTGAGTCAAAAATACTTCAAAATAATAAAAACAAAAAAAACACAAAAGTAAAACTGAATATTTATGAAAATATTATTCCATTCGTTCATTCACTAAAAAAATAATTTACGAATGGAATAGTAATATCAGCCCTGTATTATATACTTGCCCACTGCTGAGCACGGGCCTCCTCTACTACTGAGAGGGATTAGACCTTAGTCCACCACGCTGGCCTACTGCGGATTGATAGACTTCACATAACTTCTAAATTATTATGGAGAATTTTTTAGGTATGCATGTTTCATCGCGATGTGTTCCTTCACCGTATATAGAATCACCCTAATAAAGAATACTCACATATTAACTTTAGAAAAGTCAGAGGTGCGTGGATTTAGGTTTTGAACCTACAGACATTCGTTTCTGTAGTCCGTTTCACTCTAAATTAGACTATCGCCACTACAAACGTTCGCAAGGAACATACTTTCACTTTAATACATTTAATCATAATTATTATTATATTTACACTACACTATACTTACCATCAAGATGCATTTTGGTCACCGACGAGTAACGATAAAAAAAAAATGTCCTAGTTTTCCGAAAGTATAGGAAGAATTGATTAATATTTCATGCACGTGACGCTACACAATATGTCACGTCAATGCGCATCGAAATTACGCGGTTTTTGGCATGAAATTGCTGCCCAATTTGAATGCGTCAACAATCGCTAATAATTATGGGTAATTATATATAATTGGCATTACACCCGCCTCATGTTACTAAGGATCATCACTTCTAACCGAATTTCCGCCATAGTGGCCAATCTCAACGGAGATCAGCCACACAGGAGATATTATAGTGCATACTTGTGAGTAATGCACAGGTGTACTTTCTGTTCCTTCACTCTCATAGACCGGTGAGACAGCAGTCCGACATAACAGGAGATAAATTAGTCGCAGGACTAGCGGCTTTCCTTGTTTTCCGAGACATGGGGTACCACACAGCTTCTTCCTTCCTTCTTGACTCCGAGCTGCGACTGAGTAAGTTTTAAAATGAAAAAAATCCAATAACAATCTTTTTGCCCGACCCGGGATCTGAACCCAAGATCGCAGAGCAATAATCCTACTCTTGACGCGTCTACAATACCACGACGGCACCATGGCAAAGAATTAGAAATAGATATATTTGCACTAATTACAACAGAAACAGCCACATGTAATGAGGCTTTTTTCGACCTACGTCTCAAAAAAAAACAGGCAAGTACCTATTTAAACTGGTGTAGTTTAAAATTGGGAAGTTACACATTTTTGCGAAAGCAGCATTCAGACCAACTCTCGTACGCTCGACCGATCGCCTAGTAAAATAAAGGTAGCCTAATACTATATAGAGTTCCACCATTTCATGTCCACCTAGCTTTTATACCACGATTATGGGAAATCAAGAACATTGCCTCCTAAACGTCATCAAACAGATATACCAACTTCAAAGCAAATTAATCCGACAGTGAATTTAATTAAAAACATCAGCTTCCTTTATTTAATGGAATCTCACTTCGATGATTAAAATTCCTTTATCCAAAGCCACAATGGACATTCGTAATCCTGCGAATTAATTCCAACGGTAATTCTGATGATGATCCTTTTTGTTTTGGATTAGACACTTTATTTATCTGTATCTTCATATATATTAACTGCTATTTTTTTTGCTTTGAATGACGAGACGCGTTTTTCGTTGGCCTGATGGTAAGCGATACGACCGTCCATAAACAGTAGAAACAGGTTCAAAACCCGAAGGCATGCATATCTGACTTTTCTAAAGTTTATGTGTGTATCCTTTGTGAATTATTACTTTCTTTAACGGTTAAGGAAAACATCGTGAGGAAACCTGCGTACCTGAGTAATTCTCCAAGAATTTTAAGGGTATGTGAAGTCTGCCAATCCGCACTAGGCCAGCGTGATGATCTAAGCCCTAATCCTTCTCAATTGTAGAGAAGGCCGTAGGAAGAAGAAGTATGTATATAATACAGGGCTGACATTATTTTATATAATAGAATGCATTCTGAATTACCTTATAATATATCTCAGAGTAACGAGCGTAATTCGAGATCAGGCCCAAATTAGTAAACCACACTACACAAGTAGTCACATACATGGTTAGCGGTGCATACAAGTATGAAATCTCAGCCATGTGAACTAAACTAACTTAACTCCAATCTGTATTGCGGAAAAGTGGTATTTTTACCGTTAATGCATTCTAATAATTATTATAAGACTAAAGTCTATCTTCAAAGATAAAAAAGAACTAACTTAAATGAAAAGTCCTCGAAAGGTTTGCCAGTCTATAAGTATTATTTTACACACCCTAAGATTTTTCAATGTCGCAAATAAAACTCAAACATTCAACTTAAATTGAAAGAAAACATACAAATGGAATAGAAACTTAATAAACTCCACCCCATTTCCGATTCGCGTTCAGTCCAACTTATATGCATCTTCAGACTGAATATATTTTTCGCGAACCGCATAAAATCTAAAGATTCAGTGCCGGACCGAAATTGAATATTCAATAGTATTTGAACTCGGTTTAACCACTCCACTTGACCAAACACTGGATTTATTCAGTAAATAAGGGACAAAGAACACAATGGAATGGGATTGAACTATACAAATGTAGTATGAGGAGAAAAAATGGTAATTCTCTGAATGAGCGTTTACGAATAAGAATGAAAGTGGTCTTGCTAATTTGTGATATCAATATTGACAAATTAATTGTGTTTTTGTATGTTTTTTTTTCAAGTATGACTCCTCTGGAATATCAGTATTAGTAAACTATAATATTTAAAAAAATAGTATCGTATTTTGTGATTCTAATTTCTTTTTAATCCTTATTAGTGTTAATGCCAAAGTATATTTGTTCTTATTTCATCCAGCAAAAGATCAAAAATATTTTTGATCTAGTCACGAGATCAATAAGAAAATATTAAAACATTTCTGCACTTCCACTCGAACAAAATTTCGTTTACCGTAGTCCGAAAGTTTGTTGGCGCGAACCAGCATATTTTTGCCAACTAAGTTGTTGCTTTCAATTATCACTTGAATCTACACTCATACAAACAACACCACACGCACACGCTAACACGCACACATACAAAGTTCTTTCTTGTTGTGTTTTTGGTCATTTATTTTTATAGTTCTTTTGTATTTTTGCCTCATATGAATAATTGTTATTTAAGAAGGACATTGACTTCTGAAACACACGTTTACCTAGCTCAGAACTCAGGCGACTTAATTACTATTGTTAAAACTAGTGGGAAATGATAACAATTATTTGCCAACTAAGTTATTCCTTTTAATTGCGCATTGTGAAGTGATTCCTCACTTTGAATCCCTAACCGCCGGTGGCCTGGGTCTTGAGCTTCGCCATCGGAGTGTCATTCTTTTTTTTATATTTTTATATCCATGTTTTTTTTAAATATATATGTAAAAATTTAAGAAAACCTTTCAAATAAAGAGAATTGACTATTATTATATTAAAATATAACATATAACTAATACTTGCAATCGTTACAGAAATACATCTATCTTTATATATAAAAATGAATCCCTATTTCCCTTGGTCACGCCATCACGCGTGAACGGCTGGACCGATTACACTATTTTTATGTTTTGTTGTGTTTGTTATTGTCAGGAGAAGGTTCTTATGAAAGAACAAATCAAAAAAATTGCGCGGAAAATTAGAAACTTTAAGAAAACTTAAAGACACTATTAATTTTACATAACTGTCAGCGGTTTGAAATAACTGTCAGCGATCGAGAGACTACGCGTATGCATACATAGTTAAGACAGGACAACGTCTGTCGGGTCAGCTAGTAACCTTATAACAACATATACACAATAAACATAGACGACAACAATGAAACAATGTCCGCCACGACATTGTTAGCATTCCAACGATCCTTTTGATGTGTTTGTTGTAAAATTGAAATTTTATTTCCCGCTTTAAAGCAAACGTTCAAGCATTCGTCCGCAATCCAATTTAAATTGTATATAAATATATAACCCGACTGCATTATAGAAAAGTTATGAGTCTAGTAGCATTTATACACGTATATACACTACGTCCCATTATTCTTATATCTATATACTATTATATAAAGCTGAAGAGTTTGTTTGTTTGAACGCGCTAATCTCAGGAACTACCGGTCCAAACTGAAAAATTCTTTTTGTGTTGAATAGTCCTTTGTTTGTGGAGTGCTCAAAGTTATATATCATCACGCTATCACCAATAGGAGCGGAGCAGTAATGGCTAATCTCAGGAACTACCAATTTGAACTGAAAAATTCGTTTTGCGTTGGATAGCCCTTGATTTGTGGAGCGCTATAGGCTATATATCATCACGCTATGGCCAATAGGAGCGGAGCAGTAATGGCTGATCTCAGGAACTACCGGTTTGAACTGAAAAAATATTTTTGTGTTGGATAGCCCTTTGATCCCGGAGTGCTATAGGCTATATATCATCACGCTATGACCAATAGGAGCGGAGCAGTAATGAAACATGTTGCAAAAACGGGGAAAAATTATTAGTTTTGAGAGCTTCCGTTGCGTGCGCTGCGTAAACGGTTAAAGTTATGCAACAATGATGTATGACGGGATTGTTCCTCTTAATAAGTTCTAAAAATATATTATAAAACATAGTCCCCCGCTGCATCTGTCTGCCTGAACGTGTTAATCTCAAAAACTACCCAACTTATTAAGATGAAATTTGGTATGGAGACAGTTTGAGACCCTGGGAAGAACATAGGCTCCCGGGAAACTACTACTTTTATAACGTAAAACTTTAGCCTGAAAATTATTTACTTTTATAAAGCCTGAAAAACTTTATAACGCGGGCGGAGCCGCGGGCAAAAGCTATATATATATATATATATATATATATATATATTATGGTTGGGTATTCTTATATATATATATATATATATATATATATATATATATATATATATATATATATATATATATATATATATATATATATATATATATATATATATATATATATATATATATATATATATATAGTGGACGAAAATAAAATTACAGTTTGGATAATATAGTGAGGATTGCAGTTTAAATCGTATTTTTGCCCATTGATATTCCATTTTATATTTTGTTAATTTACTTATCGATAATATAGACCTTTTAGACTAGAACTAATTTGGCATACTCGGCTCATTTTCGACCATACTGTGGGTTGGATCCTTTTTGCGTATCTACATCTAATTCATCTTCTCTCTTCTAAGTCCTAAACTCTACGAATTTCACCGACTAAGTATTTTTCAAAGCGTCATAATATGTGGTACAATATAATATAAAATATAAATACCATATCACCACCTAATATTGTACAAAATCTTTCTCACTAAATTGAATAAAATTTCAACTCGACAGCTCTCCCGAGCCTCTTGAATTACCTAGCCAATGTATGCCTCGGATTCTTGAATGCGGCGAAATTTGAAATTTAACCGTATTACGTGCACAACAGGGTATATTTTGAAGAGCACTTAAGGGTCGCGTTAAATACGACACTGAAGCTATAAGTGGGCCTTGTAAAGTGTTGTACCGCAAATTATTTCTATTCAGGAATGTAATGCGACGTTGAAATTTTCTCTTAGGCTTAATAAATTGGGTAAGAAAATTCTAGAATTTAGAATTTATAACATGAAGAATGTATGGGTTTACACGTAATTTGCTGTGAAACAGTTTGAGGAGTCCTTTACTGTAGTAGGATAAATATTTGTATGTTCCGGAATTGTTTGTTTCACTACAATGCCTTTAGGATAATTATGTGACTGATTTAATATTTGTTCGAATCGAATAAAAGTATTAATATTCAGATTAGCTAAGTTAAAAAAAGCAATCTCTTCCCGTTTTGAAATTAATAGATACAAAAAAACATGAGTCATTCAATTAACTTCTTAAACGAAAAAGCTTACACTGCTTCCACTTATTTTTCAGCTGAAATAGCATTTTAAATTTTTTTCTTCAAAAATAATTTTCCGTCTCGTTAATATTCAAAATACAAGATGGCGTTCTCGTGCCTACATCGAGGCTGCGAAGAATTTCATAAGCACTCTGTACTCGATTCTGAATTCTGACATAATAACAATAAAGGCCTAAGCCGACTGCATACTATAAAATATTAGTATAATATAAAAGTATCGCAATTTTTTGACTGAGACCAACGACAAGTATTTTAATTTTGATGATAAGATAATAGCTTGATAATACTAAATGATATATTAGACATACTTTGCATAATCAAAGATAAAACTCTATATACATTTAAAATATTTGTGAATGTGAAGTAATAGTTTTAAATGTTGTTTTATAATATTATGTTATTTCAATAATTTTTATTTGTATACTTTGTTTCTCTTTCAGAGCAACAACATACTACTTTTATTTCAAAAGTATACAAATAAAAATTATTGAAAATTAAATTAAATTATTGAAATAACATATTATATACATATGTGCCCGTGTAAAAAACACCGTTCAATAACGACGTGGATGAACATACTTTTAGCACTAATTAATTATGTATTTATGCTTATCTTTTTTATGAAGTTTATACCTACAACACATAACTAACTGAAATAATAGTATTCTATGTAAAAAAATCTTATTAACATTTAGTTAAATATCTTCGGACATAAAATATCTTCAATATCATATCGCTTACGATGGCACCCTACCCTAACAATATTAATTCACAGTCGTATAAAGGCAACTTGCCACACATAATGTGGCCACGCTATTTCATTGCGTTAAATATGTAACGCATCATTCTATTTTAGAAATTCGCATAGAAATCTTCTCTTATATTTTAACCGACTTCCAAAAAAGAGGAGGTTCTCAATTCGTGTATTAGTATTTTTATGTATTTACACTGATTACTCTCAGATTTGAGGGCTGTTTCTTTTCTTCATGTTTATCAGAAAGGTAAAGAACAAATATATGACTTGCCAGGCGATTTCATCGATGTTATTAAGTACCTGGGTAGCGTTTTGTATCGCGTTACTACTGCTGTGGTGAAGTCTTGGGCTCTATCCCCGGGTCAAGTAGTGATATTAAGTTTTTCTACTCATCAGCCCGGAATTGCGAATCGCGCCTAGTAAATGACTTGAGATCTGTTGACATAAGTTTCTAACATCTGTTTACCTTGTCAAGATTGAATAAAAATATCAATAGGCGCAACATTACATAAATCTAACTTAGCTTGGAAATTCGATTACATCTCTACCCCTAAAAATGGGAAAGACGATATACAATATTTCATGTTGTCAATCCAGACAATTTAAACGAAACTGCAAAGCTCAAATACTCATGCTAAAATGGACCTAAAACACTATCAAATACAAGCTACTTGCGCACAAATCCACGGCCGCTTCACGCCAACATTAAGCCAATTAATGCTGCATTCATCACATTGATTATGGGCGCTCGTCGACATAGTTCATTAGTCCCCGTAGAGATGGCAGGCAATCTGCAACATTACCTAATGCTGACTAACGGTGCACCATTTGAGTGATTGTTTAATGCAATAAAGGCGCAATGATTCAGAATTCTCGTCGACGCACAAAACTGGGTAGTTAAACGAGGGCTGGGCAGTTAAACAGGAGTTAGTTATCGGGTGGTTTAAGTTAAATTATGCATCTATTAATGACGATTTTTTTCGTGGTACTGATAACGGTAAGCTCGCTGGTATAGCACGATAGAACAGATGTGGGATTCACAAAACACAATGTATTTTTAATATTTTTTTTCTTATCATAATACTGCAAAATATTGCACTGCGATCATCACATAATATATTCAATGTAAAATACCAAAACGTCCAAGTCTATACAATGGCTACAGAGTCCTATAAAGGCGTATAGAATAGTGTTAAAGGAATAATTTACTGTGGGATATATTTTATATCCGCCCGGAGAGCGACCACTGTTATTGAAACCCACGTAAGTGTGATGCGATCCGGGGTCACCCTGTACAATGTATATCCGGTTCCAAAAGGTCGGTATAATTGTGTCATCTCTCGTCAGTCGACATTCTATTGGCCCATCCACTTACCATCAGAAACAAAGAAGTTACTTTGCCAAGCTCATAAAAAAACATTGCAGTAACAATCAACAAAACAAACTAAATTTGAAAATATATTGAATACTAGCTTTTACTCGCGGCTTCGCCCGCGTGGAAGGAGATTTTCGGGATAAAAGTCCACTGTATGATAAAAGTCTTGCTACATATTTTCCCAGTACTGATAGGTACAAACAAATTTAATCCCCGTGGGGGTTGAATTTATCAAAATCCTATTTAAGCAAATGTCTTCATTCTAGTAGCTCCAATCTTTAATTTCAGTTCAATCGAAGTTCGAGTTCGAAAATCTAAGAAGATTTATAGAAACTTTCATCCCCTATTTTATCCCCTTAGGGGTGGAATTTATCAAAATCCTTTGTTAGGAGATGCCTACGTCATAGTAACTTTATGCATGCAGTCTCAGCCCGATCGGTTTAAAATTGACAAAGTTTCATACAAACTTTCATCCCCTATTTTATACCCTTGGGGGTAGAATTAATCAAAATCCTTTCTTAGCGGATGTCTACGTCATAACATCTACCGGCATGCTAAATTTCAGCCCGATCCGTCCAGTGATTTGGGCTGTGCGTTGATAGATCACTATTTCAGTCAGTCACCTTAGAGTTATATATATTTAGATAGCATAAAAGCGTACCAGACAGACTTACTCACTTAAAATAATCGATTGGTAATAGTAATGATATCTCTTAATCAACTGGATTAATTTACTGGCTTGATGTCGGCTTATAGATAGGTGGCTGGACATTTAAATAATGGCAAATTAATACAGTATCAATTATTAAAGCTTAATACTAGCTTAGCTTACTTTTAGTAACAATAAGATAAACGATGTTACTAAAGTTCGAATGGAGTTACTGAATGTACTTAATTATTCATTAAATATTGAATAAATGTCTTGGTGACGTAGAGAGAAAAATTTTTCCTCGT
>NC_051137.1:86743-109201 GCF_014839805.1 Manduca sexta | reverse complement strand
CCTCGTCCCTAAGGCACAATTTTCTAAATTCTCCACACGCCTCTCAATTTTGTGAAGTTGCTATCAATTCCAGCGTAATAATATTACCGATAGCGCTTGAAGTGTGCGCGATAATTACACTCGTAATCGTATTACGTCATAAAGTTTACACTGCCCATGTCAATCCGTGGGGTGTTATTTAATTTGCCATGATGTGATGTTTGTTCGCGCAGTAAATCTAATATGTTAAAACATGTTTCTATACTGAAATTGGGAATTTTGTATAATGATATTTGAGATTAAAGGGCTGTGTCGCTAGTTTTAAGTTAATTTTATTTGACAGTTATTGTATTAAATAACTAATGTAGATTGTACTTATATTAATAACTTTATTTGGGAGGATATATTAGCTTTATTTTGTATTTGGTCGGCTTATACGTTTATGTAACAAATAGTATTAACTCCAAAGTTATAAAACAGGCTCTAAGAGTAATTTAAAGTACTGAATGTAAGCCTTAAATATTTTAAAACAATTTCTTTCACCGCCTGTGTCTGCACGCAATGAACTCAACAACAACTTTATTTCGATGATGTTTGGTATGAAGTAGTTTGAGACCCTGTGAATAGGACATAGGTTACTTTTATCCCAGGAAAATATATATTTATTCCAAAAAACAATTTACGCGGAGAAGCCGCGAGGATACGATAGTATAATCATATAAACTGATTCGTCTTTTACAAATTTTTTGTGTAACTCATATTTTTGAGTATGTTGCAGAAACTTTCTATTACCGATCTGGCTGACGTCAATAGCATCTGGGTGATTTGATTTGAAGTAACTCGTTTAAAAATGGACTTAAATGAAATTGAACCTTGAACCTCTCCATTTACTGTTTATACGCTGTTACTAGACCAAGGAGGCTTTCGTAGAAACTCTAAATAAGGGAAATTCACAAGTCGAAATAATATCAGCTCTGTATTATATACTTGCCCACTGCCGAGCACGGGCCTCCTCTACTACTTAGAGGGTTTAAGGCCTTAGTCCACCACGCTGGTCTAGTGCGGATTGGTAGACTTCACACACCTACGAAATTCCTATAGAGGAACTTCTCAGATGTGCAGGTTTCCTCACGATGTTTTCCTTCACCGTTAAAGCGAACGATAAATTCACAAAGAATACACACATGATTTTTTAGAAAAGTCAGAGGTGTGTGCCCTAGGGATTTGAACCTGCGGACATTCGTCTCGGCAGATCGTTCCATACCCAACTAGGCTATCGTCGCTTTTTGAAGTCGAAAACTTTCGTAATATTTGAATTCAAATATGATATTACTAAATTGTTCATAAACCTATTTCATGCAAAAACAATCGACTATACGAATCAACCGTCATACATTAGAGCTACAGCAGTGTTTGAAACTTGCGCCGTCGGGAGTTCTACACCTTCGAAGTTTCTGGCAAGTTATCAATTATTAAAATACCAGTAAAAGTTCTCGCTTTGACGGAGAACGGAAGCACCTTGATTAATCCTACTTCAATATGTCATAGCTTAGTAAAGTCTACTAGCATTATAATGTAGACCAGCGTATAAACGAAGGCCTAATACTTATGACATATGATTATTTTATTTTGATTCTGTTTGGCCATCTTGCAATTTGAACCTAAAAGCTAATAATTTAAGTCTAATTGCCAATAATGGTATGAGTGTGAATGATTTAATGAAAACAATTTATTGTACACCATATACAGTAAAATGAATACAATTATATTTTAGAAAAGTCGTGCAATGATTCATATAGTTGAAAAGCGATTGCTTTGAGACAACAGACTTAAGTATTTTTGTATAAAACTCAATATTTTTATGTCGTCGACATCAGTCTGTCTGTAAAGTCGATAAAATCGCCTTACTAAGACAAATTAGAAACTATTGTTCAAATAGTCAGCTCGCTCACTGTCCACGGCAAGATTGATTTGAGATGGGCTTTATTCTCGTTTCGGTGATATTTCTTCAGGACCGCAGTAGAATTCCGATGTGACTCTTAATGTAACAAATGGCCCATGTGTTTTATCTTTACGGTTTTCTGCACTTACTGTGGCTTGACAGGGTTTTTGATTGTAAAGTTAACTGGTTTGTAGCACTTAATAACATTGATATATCTATTTTAAAATAGTTATTGTAAGGTAATTGTTTTTATTAACAGATTTCAAAAGGAGTTATTCGGGACTTTTTTAATGTTCTAAATTATATCATATGTTAAGATGTTTCCACAGGTATCTACTATCTTCCGCCCTGTGGAATGGGGGCGTTTGAAGAATTCCACCACGGTATCCCCTGCCTGTCGTAAGAGGCGACTAATAGGGGCCACGAAGGGGGTCGTCGGCGGGCAGCAGGGGGCTGTCCGCCCTAGTGCATTTTTGTGCATCCTTGCACATTTTTCGGTTGACCCCCGGGATGGACGGCAGTGTGTAGTTGGCCTCATGCTGCCGTAGACGCTGAGGGCGTCCTTCGGTGCGTGGGGGCTTCACAAAAACAATTACTTTATTAAAAGCATAAGACGTCATTTTTGCCTGAGGTCAGCCACGAACGAGGCAGCGAAGATCTTAAAAGAAGTACTGACCCCACAATACATGTTGCCTGCGGCGTTTGGCTTTGATCCGAACATATCTTTATTGTCCGAAAATAACTTCAACAATTTTTGCCAATAAGAAACAAACCAGAATATTATATGTGTAAAATTGCAACAAAAGCTTTAAGCGATTCAATATTTTGTGTTGCACAAATTGATTGGAACTTTGTGGTATAATCAAATATAATGAGATACCACGGTTAAAATATTGATTTAATTATTTAGTTTGCATGATCAGTAAAATTATTTAATAAGATAAAGAAAAAAAGAAAAAAATACTTTACATTAGTAATTGTTGTTGGAATAATATTGAAATAGATAGTATTACATAGCCATTGTAACTATTATAACTATTAAATTAAAAACTCGGGGTTTACAAGCTCTCTCAACCAGTGCGGCAAAAACGATGTGCTGATTTTGAACAGAGTTTAAATACGACGTTCGCAAATTTATTTTGATCTACAAGCAGTTATTTGTATGATCGACAATCATATTGACTAGCTGTCGAAATTAATTATGGATCTGATTGGTCAGAATACTCTCTCACACAGACATACACACGCAGGCGCGCGCGCCCATGCACATACACTTACCCTTTGTATCCTCGAAGCAATAGACCTAGACATGACTAGTGCAAACACTTCGCCGTGTATATTTCGTCCTATGATATGATAGGGGGTGAGCCTATTGCCATATCGACCACAAATTCCAGACTCCAAGCTATACCGAGGAGAAAAACCCAATATCAATTTGCCCATTCGGGATTCGAACCCAAGACTTCACAGCAAATATCGTACCGCGCATGCAATAAAACTACGCCGTCGAGAGCGCAAATTGCTCGTTGTAATCAGTTCTAGGAATTGTCTATGAATATCTATCGGCTTAGTTTATTAATTTAGAACTGCATAAATTCTAAAGTAAGACCAGTAAATGAATTTCCTATGTGGTCAACTCGGAACGTAGCAGAAGTTGTTAACATAGTGGCTTACCTGTGACGTGGGAACGGACAATGCAGTGAAAGTTCTCATTAATGTGAGTGCAATTTCAACAGTTCTGCCTTCTACTTTTACAAATGGCTCGGTAATTGGAGGATTGTTTTTGAATTATTTGCTGTCACGAATTTCTAATAGGTCTATAATTCTCACTTCGCTCTTTTTAATTGATGGGGGTTCTAGTCCAATTACCATATATCAAAAATGGTTATCGTGTCATTTCTTTGGATTTTATAATGAAAAGACTTGATTTAGACAATCAAAATCGAAAAATAGGAATTAGGTAATTTTTTACATAAAAGCCAAGAAAGCTAGATCTTTTGAGTTTGAATTCTCAATACCAATATTTAAAGTATATCGTTATTAAATTGAGGATGCTTTTCAAATAGAAATATCAAAATTCTTGTGTTTTCTTTGGTGATAACAGCGATTTTTATTTGGTACTTTAGGTCTCTTGGATGGCAATAGCGCACTGTATCCATATAGGTAATCCATTAGCTCGTTCGCCTATTGTAAAAAAATACAATATTTTAAAGAATCTTATTGCTGTAATGCGAGTGCATATCTGATCCACCACTTTACAGCAAGTATAGACCGCCAGCAATCTGTTAATGGAGAAGCTTCGTGGCTGTGTTCTCAAACTACACGCTGCAATATTTCTTGTTTCTAAAGTGATGCTCTGAAGATGTATGTACTTTTAGAGAGCTTTGATATTTTGATAGTGATTTTAGATCTTCAAGATGTATGAAAATTGATATCTTTTATACGGCACGACAAAGTGAACTTAGTGCGTCTCATGGAAAGTGGAGTGGGTTCCAACTTCCAATAGAATGTCGTCTGACGAGAGATGATTACCCCTCGGCAGTTGACACAATTATGCCGGCCTGTTGAAAGTGAATATACACAGGTTAATCGTGGAACGCGACACACTAACATGGACCATTATGGCGGGTTTTAGAACCTTGTGTACGGTGGTTGCTATTCGGATGGATGTAAATTACATCCTACCACCAATATCGACGATAAGAACTTGCTTATGCTTGCTGGTTGTACTTACTTTTTGGTTTTAGTAATTCATTTCATACTTCACTACTATCTACACGAATAAGAATATTTTGTCGATGAAAAATCATGATTCAATGGGTAGTAATTGGTATTACTTGTAAAAAAAAAAGACGGGCATCCTTATATTAATGAAACTCGTTCAACCACTGAACAAACTTTATTAAACGAAGTACAAACTTATTTATAATGTCCAACACTTAAAGTTCATTCTCCTTTGACTCGATGTCATTTAAAAGTCACTTAAAGTAATAAAACACGTAAATAGATAAAGTTTATTTCCAGTTACCAAGAAAGCAAATTGAAATTCTGAACTATAGAAACTTCCGTCTTCGTAACAAATTTAAAGACTTGTATTAGATACTAGGAACCAAAATAGATTGTTGATTGAGTTATTTAATTAGAAAAAGGTTAAAGTGTTAATGCTCGGCGACGATACTAAAGGTCAAGACGATATTCTTTTTATAGAAACGCTTAAATAACGGAGATGGAAAAGGTCGCGGAGAATCCTGCACGCGTCTCTTAATGTCGAGAATTCTCCGGCAACCCTTAGGTACGGAGCATTTAGTGCCTAATATAAAATTTTGTCTTCCAAATTGGTCTAAATTGCCAATGAAATATGATGATGAGAATCTTGATACTGGTAGAAACTGAGTTGTGAGAATTGCACACAATTAACATTATTGAGTGGAAAATGTTTCAGGATCTAAATTTATAACTAGTATAAGGGCGCAATGTTTAGGAATACGATCTAGTTTTTATGCTTGTATATTTTATAATTAGCTTTAATTTTGATTGTAATCTGTTTTGCGTCTTAATTTTATTGAAATAAAACAAAATAAATAAATCAGCCATAGGATCAATTAGGGCATATTTCATTTTGTTATTTATTTTGCATAGTCATGTCTCCTTATTGGACCTGATAATATGCAATAGGAAGTCGATTAGTATGATTATTTTTTACCTATGATTGCCACAATTATGTCAGCCCGTTTAATTGCTTCATCACGTTCCACCTGAGATCTAAATCATAAGAATCTTTATATGCCAGAAGGACTCCAGTCAATAACTTTCATTTTAAATTTCATTGAAACAAAAATAACTCAGTCAAACCCAACCATTACATTATGAAACACGACAATCGTGACGATAGTTTCAATTCAATTCCCCTAAAGTTTTCTAACGTGCCCTATTACCGACTACTCCATTTAAACTTATTTTATATCAGTTGGACGTGAATTGAAAACCTGATTGGGACGATCAGTTTCATTGGAATAAGTTGTAGAAAGGATATACCGAGTAGCGAACTCAAAATCAATTACTGATGTCTTATTTTTAACAGTACCTTCTCTATGTCTAGTTAGATGATATTTTAGTTTATATTTAGTAACCTTTTTTATGCCTGCACGGCAAAGTGACCACACAGCACCTGATGGTAAGTGGAATGGGGTCCAAATATAATTATTTCGGCCTGTTGGAATCGGATATATACAGGCTGATCCCGGAACGCGTTACACTTTCGTGTGCCACTATGACGCGTTTTAACAACTTATCTATGGTCGCTCTTCAGGCGGACATAAAATATATCCTACCACCAGCATAATAATTACAACATACTACAGATATTTAATAATTTTACAATTTTAGATTTATTTTATATCTTTTATTTAAAATTTACTTGCGACGTCCTCCGTTTCATTTTGTTTTCTAGACATTATACCTGTCAGCGGGATGACAAGTAATCTAACGCAATGATTATCTAGCTTCGAGATATTTCTCATCAGTGAAATATTCATAATTATGTTAAACAAAACAGTTGTAAAATGCTGTCTATACACCATTTAATTTCATGAACTATCATCCAATTTTTCCAAAGCAACACGACTAATGATTTCAGCGTCATATATCTTCATTCTCGCTTTTCTTTCCACAACTGCATCGTAACAAGTTCATCTAAGTAAATGCCGCTAACTTCCGAGTTCTTTGCTCACTGTATCTCCTGCAAGTTGGTCGTCTTCGCTCGTTAATCTTGCTTCAATGACATGTGCATTTAACGCCTGCGATCTCCTTAGTGTCAATTTCGCGAGGGTTATTTATGGTTTGATCTTTACCCTATGATTGTGTTAAAGCGCTAGTTAGGCATGATTTTTGATAGACATGTTAGTCATAAAGGTTTTTTTAGGCAAAACAAGTTCTTAAATTCGATCTGATAAGATATATTACTATTTGATCTATTTTTGTAAATTATTTTTGAAGGTATTGTTAGCAGTTTCGTCCTCTACAAAAGTCTTCAAAGCATTGTTCATAGCATCATCTGGAAGAAAACTGTGCAATCTACTTTAAAAAATCTGGTTGAAAGTAGCCTATGTGTAATCCCGGGGCATTGTTTACTCGTGCGTCGAATTACATCCAAATCCGTTCAGTTGTTTATGCGTTTACTTCTAACAAACATTCAAACATTTTCCTAAACATTCACATTTATAATACTAGTGATTTGAAATTATATTTTAGATGACATATTTTTAATTAGAAAACCGAAATATATTAAACATCCAACCGTATTATTCGTGCTATCAATATTAATCCTTGTAACTACCCAAGCTTAATTGGGAGTCATCGAACTTTAAACAAGCATTTACGTCACAATTATCCAGTCTCCCAGCTTAGTATTCCTTGCATAGTTTGACTATGGACTAATATTATGATCATGAAATTAATCAAGCTTCCAGGAAGTATCCGGGACCCGCCTGTTCCCGTTTACGGAATTCTAGTAGTGTTCCTTATAAGTAGTTTATATTTCATTAAGACGCTGATTTGTTTCAGAATCCTTTTTTTTTCATTTACTAGCTGTGCCCGCGGTTTTTCCACGTGGAAATTATTGTATCACAAAGTCTGGCTTAAATCCTGATCCCGCGGGAATTCCAGGATAAAACGTAGCCATTATATTTCTCCACAAACCCCTCTATCTTCCAGTTAAAGTCTCATCAAAATCGGTTCAGCCGTTCCGGAGATTATCTCCAACCACGGGACCTCTTCAACAGTAATTGTTATATTTCAGTCAATTTACATAAAACCGTATTGTACTATTAACCTAAACAATCCTCAAGAATTTCACTATCTTTTAATAAATACCGTACAAAAATCCGTTCAGTACATTTTGAGAAAATTGATCACATACAGACAATCCGCTTTTGAGGACTTTGTTTTATAATATGTATAAATTTGTTTAGAGACTTGGACTCTTATAAGATACTATGCCAGCCCCATAGTAAACACATAGTACAAATCCTTTTCGCATCATTTATTTATTAAATTCCACAGGCAGGGTGATACATCTTAAGGCATATCTTAAGGCGAATAACGGATTAATATTTTTTGGTTTACACAATTAAATAACAGATTTATTACAACATCTATACATATTATAAAATAAAGTTGTTTAATTTTGTGAATGAGACTTCGGAATACTTCATAACTCCGCCAAAAGATCTATTCTTTTTTAATATTATTAATGAATGCTTCAAATTACAGTACTTTATAAGACAGCCTGTTCATAGCGTTATAGACAATGGGACAAAGGCTGGCAATAAATGCTCCGGTATTTAACAAGTGCCGACGGAGTTATTAGGGCGTAGAGAATTTAACCTTCAACGAAATGAGATGAAAGCACGGGTCACGCGTGGCAAAAGGTGTTCATGTTTTTAAGATGGTCTCAAATTTGAACTTTATCCCTTAAATGCAGAGAGTGTTTTTAATTGACCGAAGACTTGTATTTTTCATCGAACCACCTAATCGCTTCTGACCGCTACGTCGTTAAAATATGTGCGAAATGAAGCGAAAGTGCTATATAATGGCCTTAAATGGAATCAATATAATATTGGCTGAGTATTTCAGAACTTTTACTGGTGGTATATACTTAAATGCGAGAGTCCGCCTGGGTAGGTACCACCGCAATATCTATTTCTACTGTCAAGTGGCAGTGTGTAATCACTGTTATGTTCCGCTTTAAAGAACATTGTAGCCAGTGTTACTACTGGACATAATAATACTTAACATCTTATGTTTTAGGATGGCGAGCGCAGTGAAACATCAGTTCTTTGTAATTTAAGGTGTTAGATGGTATTTCTACTGTTTATGGGTAGACTTATCGCTTACCATCAGGCGAATGGCAAGCTCGTCTCGTAATTCAAAGCAATCAAAAAAAGAAATGTTTAAAATCCGTAAAGTTCAAATTGATTTCAAATAGATAAGGAAGAGTATAATATTTGAAACTTTCCTTTTGCTAATTATTTTAATACCGAATCTATACTTAAGATAATAAACTGTTATGCTACTAGAATTTTCACTTTATTTCTACTAGCAAAAGGGATATAGTCATTAATTTTAGACCTTATACCTCTAAAGGATAACCCTGTCCAATATATCCTACATCCCTTAGAAATGTGTAATCTTTTTTTCGATTTATTGCGTCTATCTCGCGAAATATCGGCAAAAATTTCCTTCACTTTAACAGTCCATTAAAATATTGCCAACGATAAGCCGTATCGATTATCTAACGGGATATTTAATGATGTTTCATTACCGATACCGCCTTTTCGGCAATCGCTTTCCGTACATTTCGAGTACACGATGGAACTCTAACAGAGTTGGATGAGTTAATACATATTTCATAAAGCCTTACTTTTAGATGGGTTGGTAGTTTTTTGAGCGATAGATTTTAAAATTAATGAATACGTATTATAAAATAACCCTTCAGCATTGAGAATATCAACGTTAGGAGGTGGATTATAAAACAAAGTCCCCAAAAGCAGCCTCTGTGCATGTGATTGATTTTCTCAAAATATACTTAACGGATTGTTGTACGGTTTTTACTAAAAGATAGTGCAATTCTTGAGGAAGGTTTAGGGCTACTTTTTATCCTAGAATTCCCACGGGGTCTTTTTAAAAAACTTTGTAATACAATGATTTCCACGCGGTCGAAGCCGCGGGAATAGCTAGTCACTGTATAAATAAATTCATAATCGTTCATCTTTGTATTGAAAATGAAGTAAATTAAATTAACTAATGGAATAAATGGTAGAAATAATACTAGTTTAGAGTATGTTTTTCTTTCTTTGAACGATGCAAATGTAATATTAAAATATAAGAATGGAAGGAATGAAATTAATTAATGAAATACGTATTGTATTAGCTTGTTTCGTTGGTATAGTTATGTTGCTTGCGCGATACGCCACCGTTCTGATATCTCGGTTCGAATTCCGGATCAGGTAAATTGATATTGGGTTTTTCTATTCAGTATCAGTCTAAAATCTGGAATTTTTGCTCGCCCCCTATCATGAGACGAAAGACATTTGGCAAAAACTGGATGCCTTGGTTGCACGTCTGCATACCGCCTTCGGGATTAATGTGTGATGTGTGTGTATTTTTGTTGCATAAGGTAGGCAATCCGATATGTGGGTCCTGATGATAAGTCTTCCTCGCAGCTTCGCATGGGTGAATAGCCTTGCCTAGAATAAAACACTAATTTAGTATAGAATATAGCTAGAATTATAATGTATTGTTAAATAAAAAAAAATTGTTATAAGGGTATTTGTTTTCTTTTGCTATAAATAATATCACTAATATTCTTTTGACACTCGTTTGACAGTCCGAGTTAATTGGTCGTTTAAGAGTAATTTTAGACATTTTGTCGACAACGTCCAACCAGAGAGAATAATAAAATAGTCGCCGCGTGACATATCTTCTCTTCTGCCAGCCTGCCCGCCTAGCTGAATACTTCCGGAAAAGCCTAATGTGTTGGCTAGGATAGCGGCGCGTAACAAGTATTTTTGTAGGCACTGATAGTTCTTTTTATTCTAAACAAATCGCTTCAGTTTCTAACAATATTATACTTACATAATGGTATTATAAATAACAGTTTATTTGTGGATGGAATTTTAGTCTGATCCGGTCAGCGATTTCTGCGCCTACTTTAATGATCTTGGATATATCCAAACATCTATACAAACGCAATCATCTCTCGTCAGTCGACAATTTATCTGAACTCCACCGTGCTTATCACCAGGTACCACATAGTATAAAAAATCTGGGCTCAATCCTACTTATTGCCGAGTGCAGTGGTATAAAATAAAACGCAAAACACAATACGACAATATTGCTTGCGCGTTAAAAATATTATTTTTCCCGCTACCCGCTCCGCTTAGTTGTTACCCTCAAGCCTACAACGTGGCTGTTTCGTGGTCAACAAATTAAATTTCGCACTCCCCCGAGTTCACTACATATTGGCTAGTTCGTTTATGTGCAAATTGCAATGCATCTAGTTTAACTTCTGTTTCAAACTGAGGGCTGTTGTGGATCAGACGTTCAGTTAGATTATCAGTTAGTTTCGGTTAATCTGTCTGGCTTGGATAGTAAATTTTCATTCGTTAAGATATTTTAGAGTAGGCGTTCCTGCAGTCTACATCGGTGGAAACCTGAAGGGGATTCTGGAATCCCCCGTCTTAGCTACTGCAGGGATCCAAAAGAGTGTGGAGGCTAGGATAGAAACCACTTTAGGATGGGCTCTATAGGTGAGCTCTTATAGGCTTTGTGTATTTCCAACTATGCTTGACGACTTCATTAGATATACACACTTAACTGTGTTCGGTTAATCTGTTGTTTATATATGTGCTTGGATAGTAAATTTTCATGCATTAGGATATTTTTTTACAGTAGGCGTTCCTGCAGTCTACATCGGTGGCAACCTGAAGGGGATTCTGGAATCCCCCGTCTTAGCTACTGCAGAGATCCAAAAGAGTGTGGAGGTTAGGATAGAAACCACTTTAGGATGGGCTCTATAGGTGAGCTCTTACAGGCTTTGTGTATTTCCAACCATACTTGACGACGTCATTAGGTATACACACTTAACTGTGTTCGGTTAATCTGTTGTTTATATATGTGCTTGGATAGTAAATTTTCATGCATTAGGATATTTTTTTACAGTAGGCGTTCCTGCAGTCTACACCGAGGGAAACCTGCCAAGGGGATAATGGAATCCCAGTCTTAGCGACTGCAAGGTTCCGAAGGAGAGGGCAGGATAGGACAGGAACTTCTTCAGGATGGACGGAGGGTTAAAATAGGGAAATTTTGGTGAGCCCTTATAGGCTTTGTGTATTTCCAACCATGCTCGACTTCTTTAGGTATACACACTGAATTGAGTGCCTAGGGCTGCTGTTGAGGTTTCTACGTCTATTTCCAAAATTTAAACGTCTTAAATTTTCGCATTTATTTTAAAATGGTTTTGCTCGTGGCTTTGCTCGCGTGATATAGTTTTCCCGGATATAGGCCCCAAAATATAAAAAAGTAGCCTATATCGTTTATCATAGTCCAAGCAAACTCTGTTGCAAATTTTATCAAAATTGGTTCAGTAGTTTCGTTGTTAAACCGTAACAAACAGACGAAGCTATCGCATTTATAATATTATAAAGTAAATAGTATGTATCCCTCTCAATAGTAGAGGAGGCCCGTGCTCAGCAGTGGGCAAGTATATAATACAGGGCTGATATTATTATTATTAAATAGTATGTATTACAATGTAAGATAAAATACATCCGTTACGTTCACCATTTATTCACAGATTGACAGACACATTTTTAAAACCGAGGTAGTTGAACAACAACGGACCATCTACCTTCATACCTTGAGATATAATGTTTGTTTGTCCAAGATGTTGCGATATGAATTACATTTAGCATTATTGTGATCCAGGCTTACTATATCACAGTATAGATGAAGTCAAAGTATCTCTTAATGTACTTTTTCATACTCATTTCCTATTTCTTCTTGGACTCTCCATTTATTTTTCAATTCGTATCGGACTCATCGCCTCAAAGCGAAGATGTTTGGTAAAACATTTCGCTTCGAGCCGCATCTGCTTCGGTGTTTTTATTATACAGTTTACTTTAGTACTTCGAGTTATCTATTACTTGATAGTTTCGTTGGAGCTTTATATTGATAGGTTTTAAAGATGTTGATTTTAAAAAGATATTCTTACCGTAGTCGTACCATTTTCTTGGTATAATTATAAATAAATTGATTTACTGCCAAAATCATTAATTTAATAATGAGTTTAAAGGAATGAAATAGATGTTACGATTTTATTTATATAAGAGAACGAAGCCGCGGGCAAAAGTACCGTAAATACAAAACGGACAAATATAAAAATATTCGATAAAGTGACGTTCAAATGTACATTTCTAAGAGCTTAAATGTTAAGAATATAATAAAAATACACTCAAAACCCGCGAGTAAATTGAATCTGCGTTAATTATCCGGTTTTTAGAGCGGTCCCACATAAACACGACTTCGGATGAAAGAACTGCAAAGGAATATTTGTTACTGAAGCAACTCGAGGGCCTCTCTTTAATCTATTTGGACTTAGTATTCAGTTTTTAGTTTAAAAATAATGAATAATGCATTGTCTTTTTTGATAAATGGTAATAAAGTATATTTTCAGATGTAGAATTTTTGATTAGTAAAACGAAGGAAAAGTAAATTGAATATCATACTAAATCTTAAATAATTATTCTAATTTAAAATTCCTATTAAAACCAGATTATAAATTAAAATTTATTTAAAAAGAATCCAGAGAATATCTACAGTATATTCACTAAAACAACGAAACAATCAAATTTATTCACTCGAATATAGCTTCTATCTACTAGTATCTGTTTTTACACATTGAAATTGTAGGGTATTACCTAAATTGTGGAATCCTTGGAATTTTCCAATAAAGTGATAGTAAATTTACATCGGTAAACAAACAATTTCGATAGGCGGGGCTCCGAGAGATCTAAACATTGAAATTCTATTGAATAACCGTCAGTTAATACTTAATTCTTGAGACATGAAATAGTCGTTTTTTTAATTTATTAATATTTCACATACACACACATACACACACACACGCACACACGCACGACAAAACTCAATATATTTATATTCAATTGTATCTAATCGGATTTGATCTAATCACATTTCTTATAAAAGTACAATGTTTTCGCCTCTTGCCTAATTCATGGGCCCAGTGCCAGGGTCTAATTAATCCGGACATTGTGGGTGGCATTTCCCCCACATTATACCGATCGGCTGATCTCAATGCAAAGACTTGCTTTTTCATCCCACCCTTTTGTTAATTAGCAGAGTGCATTTAGGTTTATGTAGGTTGTGTACTCTGTCGATTTCACATATTATTTTTCTCTTTGGTTGTCATTGGAGGGACATATTCGTTTGATGGCGATACGGAAGCTTTCCTACATTATGAATTTCTAGACTTGCATTTTTCGCAAACTGACGCGTGGGGTAATCATGGAGTGGTTTATATGATCATTATTTGTTACTGGTCTGTGTAAACATTTTAAAGGTTTTTTTTTTTTACGGACAAGAATTTTTTTAAATTGATGATGCACTTGTTACTTAATACGCGGAGGAGGGTCCAGATCTAGTGACGATTCGACTGATGAGAAATGTTTGGACACAATTATGCCGGCCTAAAACTGGTGTTTGAAACGGATACACATGGTGATTTTGGAACGCGGCACACTTACGTGGGTCATTATAGCGATTTTTATATCTTCTGTATGATGGTTGCTATGCATGGCATAATTATATATCCTACCATTAGATAGCATTATTTCTAATGCTCGCATTTAAAGCAAATCGGTTTTAAAAGGAGCTATTCAAAATAATGAAACTCCATTCGGTCGCAATAATGGAGATTCCATATCGACAGTTGAAAGGCAAATTTTTTACGACACTAAGTTAAATACATATTTAAAATTAGCAAATTTTTCTATATTTTTTAAACCAATACATTTTTTTTCGAAAAAATGTCGCTTGTGTCAATTAGCTTTTCAACTGTAATGTAGACCTTACAAATGTAACCGAATCCTGGGCCCTTATTCTGTATGATAGTGTAAACGCGTAACGCGGCCGTGTCATGTTATCTTCAAGAAATGTGCGTGGAATGGTATTCTGTAAGCCAAATTTCTATAGTCCTAAACATGATGCGTTGTGTTACGTGCTTGTTACGCACTGTCAAAATAACGTGCGGGATAGAGAATAAGGCCCCTGAATTAAGAATATAATGTTAAGTTTAATATTATGTTGACACAATTTTACAATTATTATGGGTCGATTCTCTTTATTTTAAAGGTTTTTTTTCTACATTTTTACATATACATTTAAAAAATAAACATGGATATAAAAATATAAAGAAAATAATGACCCTCCGATGGCGAAGCTCAAGACCCAGGCCACCGGCGGTTAGGGATTCAAAGTGAGGAATCTCCTTACAATGCGCGCCGTGTCCAGCAATACTGCCTCCTGCATCTGGCCTCCGACCCAACGGCCTATTGAGAGCTTCCGAAGATGTTGTTCAATTATTATTATTGTTAAGCTTTCACATATAGCATTTGTTCAAATACATAACGCCCTCTAACTAATGTTATTTTACATAAATATTTTGCTTTCTTGACCACAATCCTTTGAACCGAATCCCTCCGTAGGCTTGAAAGATAATACAGAACGGAACTAAGATTGGCACGGAAGGTCCCGGTCGATATGAGACGTTTTATTTTTGTTTGGATGTTACAAGTACTAAACTCGGATAGTTCCCTCGTGGTAGATCACTCATTTGTGTGAGTCCGTCTGAGAATGCACCATCGCAATGTCTATTTTTACCGCCAAACAGCAGTGTGTTGTCATTGTGTCTCGTTTTGAAGAACATTGAAGCCAGTGTAACTATTAGACATAATAAGACTTAACATCTAATGTCTCAGGATGGCGAACGCAGTGGAATACCAAAAAATAATTCATGGTATTGGATGGCGTTTCTACTATTTCTGGGCGGTTGCATCGCTTACCATCAGGCGAACGGCAAGCTCGTCTCGTCATTCTAAGAAATAAAAAAAAGTTCCCAAGATGTGCACTACCAGAATCTTAGAATAATATATTATATTAAAATATTATACACGTATTGGTAGCTGTATTTCATGACCTAAAATATATAATCATATTTCTATTACTGTGATTCGGATTCCTTCATATTCTCCTACTATGGGAAAAACACATATTATTTTCCTGGGATCATAATATGCGTCGAACATGAATAGAGCCTAACCCAATATGTACTATATAAAACTGACGAGTTTATTTGCTTGAACACTCTAATCTCCCTTACTACTGAATTACTTTGATTTTTTTTCACTAATAGAAAGCCACATTACACCTGCATGCTAGAGGCTATTTTTTATACTAGAAAATATTTATCCCAGAAAAACTTTGTCATGCGGACGGAGCCAATTACATAATAATAATATAAATAATATCAGCCCTATATTTACTGTCCCACTGTTGGGCACGGGCCTTCTTTACTACAGAGAGGGATTAGGCCCTAGTCCACCACGTTGGCTTAGTGCGGATTGGTAGACTTCACACACCCTCGAAAATTCCTATAGAGAATTTCTCAGGTATACAGGATTCCTCACGATGTTTTCCTTCACCGTTAAAGCAAGGGATAATTCACAAAGAATATACACATAATTTTAGAAAAGTCAGAGGTGTGTGCCTTTGGGTTTTGAACCTGCGGACATTCGTCTCGGTAGTCCATTCCACAAGCAACTAGGCTAGCGTCGCTCGCTAGTTACCTACATAAAATACAGGAATAATATCACCGAACGTCAGAGTACTGCGCTTCAGCCTATATTTCGATAGGGGGTGTTTTCTCAGAAACCTAAGTACGTACCTGTGCTATGTTTAGTACATCGGTATGGTAATAGGTAGCAGCTGGCGGCTTCGTGTCCACTCGATTGTCTTTAATATCTAGTTGGAATAGTAGCCATCTTTTATGTTTATGTACTCCTTTATCTAGTCTTTATTTTTTAAGTATCATTGGAGGTACTTAACGAGTTAAAACCTTATTGGTAATACAATTAGTGCTATTGTTAATTGGAGAGAGCGTTATAATTAATGTGTTTTTATAGAATTTAGACCTTGTTAATTGCTAGTCTAGGTTTAAAATATTATTTTACTTGAATAATCAAAAATATTATACAATACAATACAAAAACTCTTCATTGCACACACACGAAATACAAATATAAAAAGGACACAAACCAAATATTATATATTATATTTCGAAATATTTAAAAATCATAAATTTGTACGTGATAATAACTTTTTAAAAGTAGGTCATGAAATATTAACAGAATACTAAATTCCTAATGCTATGTTGACGGTTCACGTCATATATTTTTTAATATTATATGCATAATATTATTATTTATATAAATAAATAACGACCCAAATTTCAAATTTCAGTTTTTTATTGGACAAATAACTTTGACATTTTAATAAGCCTAATGTAAAAAAAAAAATTAATAGGAATTAAAATTGAAAAAAAAAAAACTGATAATTTAAATCAGCGATAGTCTCACTCCCCATCATATCATGGGAACGGACCACACATGGAGGAAAAGTGTTTACCCTGGTTGCACCTCTGCCTACCCTTTGGGACAATAGGTGTGAAACGTATATATCTATGTAAAAGCTATGCCGCGGCTTTGCGAAAGCAATTTTCACATAATAAAATATTGCGCGCATTATATATCTGTCAGATAGTTACGATTTATCCTCAACCCTAAACATATCGGTGGATTACGGTCAAAGCCGGTATTTTCTTATTCGGCGTATCTTTAAGGGCTCTGTGGCTAAGCCCGAATAAACTCTAAAGATATGTTATTGAAAATTATATTCAATAAGGCATACGCAAACTGATGTAAAATGTTTTTGATATTTATTTTTAAGTATGCTGTGGGAAAATTTTAAGAATGCTGTGGACTGTGATTTGGTTTTCAATCGCAATGTTTTACATATTTATATTGAATGAGAGTATCTATCTTCACTCTATGGATACAACATATAGCTACTAATAATATGCATAAATGCAGTTCACAAACCTTTGTAATGATAGATCGATTTTACATAATACGAAAGGGAAACCGTCAAGAATCAAGTTATATGAGCCCTTAGCCACTGAGGTACTAGTATTAGTCAACGTTTTTTATTGCTTTGAATGACGAGACGCGCTTGCCATTCGCTTGATGGTAAGCGATACGGCCGCCCATAAACAGTAGAAACACCATCTAAACTTGAATTACAAAGTATTGCTTGGTATTCCACTACGCTCGCTATCCTGAGACATGAGATGTTAAGTCTCATTATGTCCAGTAGTTACACTGGCTACAATGTCCTTGAAACCGGAACACAACAGTGACTACCAACTGCTGCTTGGCGGCAGAAATAGATATTGCGGTGGTACCTACCCAGGCGGACTCACACATATGAGAGACCTACCACCAGTAGACACAATGTCTGTTGTTAATTCAAGACGGATCCAGCTTTCTAGTCAGGGGGTCATATAGAGGTTAAGTCATCCTTGTGTATTTGCTATCATACAAAATATAATAAGGAGCGAACTAGATTGTGAAGAGGCGTGGCCTACGTGACATCACAGTAGTTGTGGAAGGGAGTAGAGAGAGCTCGAGCGAGCGCCTGCGCCAGTGCGGACTCACTTTGCCGTTGGCATTCGGACGAGACAGTCGTTGCATTATAGTGTTGAATTTCTGCTAGTAATAATAATTTAATGATAATTTGTAATTCATCAAAGATTATGATTACACTTGTAATAGTTTGTATATATTTTTTTAAATAGATCGGTTTAAATTCCTAAGTATATTTAATTTATCAAATATATCAATGAGTTATTAAAAAAAAAATATATCAGTGGTCAACTAAACCCAGGCAGCAGGTCATAACCCCCTAGGATTTGCCCTTGTGTCTATTAATCTACTGCATTGTCTAACAAACTATTGAATGGCGGATAACCATTGTATTGAATACAATTGATTGATTAGAAATAAATTACAATGGACATACAATAGAGTTTGTACACCGCTTATGTAATCCCAAAGGATTAGCAGAATTGTAACGAGAGAATATTAGTGGTGAAAGATGAATATTTCTGAACTAGAACCCGACATAACATGTAGGTCTTTCAGTCGGCGGTCGGTTGATCCCGTCCAAGGTCATACAGTAATTTTCTCTACGTGGCGCGATCTTTGGCTTGGTGCACCGCTACGCTCATTGGCATATTTAGGGAGTTGGCAACCTGGTCCGACCAGGGCTACGTATTACGCCTTCTTAGTCGCTTGCCTTTGAGCTTGCCGGTGAGCACCAACTTCTCCAAGTTGTCTGGTTTTCATCGCGCTATATGTCCTAAATATTCATAAATACCATTCAGACAGTCGGAGGTACAATTGACGTAGGTTCTAATGCATAAATACAGTCTGCAAATCATTCTAATGGTAATAGATTATTCAGAAATTCTAGATAAAGGGAAGTCGGCATCGGGTTATTTGGATTTTCGCCACTAGAGCATGAGCACCTTAGTTCTTTTAATAGTATTAGAGGGCTAAGTAAACGTTGTCATACCATAGAAAGCATTTTATATAAATTACCTTCCATCTTATAGGTCTACAACAGCGCCACCTATCGGGTACAAAGGTACATTCCATCTTATAGGCTTCTACAGTCATCTATTGGATCAAAAATCCTATGATTCAAGCTGGAATTAACTAACCTCTGACAAAAATCTCTGTTTAGTTGATTTCTAAGATTAGTATGTATGAAAAATATTGTCATATTAAATCACCCGAATTACCAATTTTATTCTTTGATTTTACAAAAATATTCTATGACACAAAACTTGTCCTGGTAATTAGGAACACAGCAATAAAGAAATCAGTCAAGCCAGTCGAGCTGTATATATACATATATATATATGGCCACTGATTTATATTTATATAGATTAATAATAGCATCCCTGTATTATATTCTATACGATTTAGGGTACGCGCCTTGTCAATACTGAGATGGTTTACGGCTGCGTCCACTACGGCGACTTAGTGCCAATTAGCATAGTTCAGATACCTTCGAAATTCGTATACATGTAGATTTCCAAGAAATCATTTCTTTATCCTTTAAAGCGAGTGATAATTCCTAAATATGGACCTTACGATTAACGAAATTAAATTTAAATATCAATGGCACAAGTATCTTGATATAAACTAATACCCTTAAGCGGCTAGATGTGTGTAATATGTGTTACGGAAATAGCAGAAGCAAATATTTTTCTCGCTCTCAGAGCAATGTATGCTGTCATGATATGAAAATATGTTTTCTAATATAAACCAAACTTAATGTGGATATCAAATCTATATCCATGAAAATTAAAAAGTATCTTTGACACAAAGAATCGGTAGATAAAATAAAATAATAAATTTATTTTCCGTATAACAACTACTACGAAATGTTGATTTATCTACCACGCGAGCATGAGAAACCATTTCAGTCCATACAAATATTTTCCTCCTGTATTTTTTTTGTCTATAAATGTTTTTGTGGGCAATAATCCCTCTTTAGCGTGTTTGAAGAAAATGTTAAAAAGCTTCAACGTCAAATGTAGAGCCTGGTGGAGACGGAGCTTTTATATTTTCATGGCATTTCATAATCAATTACGTTTTCCTTCATCCCTGCGATACGAAAGGAAAATCGGAAAAATAATTGAATCATGTTTTTCGAGTTTTCCGAGAGTTTAAGTAACTAATTTAAGTGTGATGCGGAAGATTTTATTTTTATAATTTCTTAACCTTGATGATTAATTTGTTCGTGAAAATATCGTGTAAAAATTATAAATACATTTTTTTTAAAATGTTTGGATGTTTGTTAGAAGTAGATTCGGAAACTGTATAATGAAATTGAAAGGTATTTGGGTCACTGATAGGTCATATCCTGAATTAACACATGTAATACTTCTTCTCCTGGTGATTTGTTCCAATAAAAAATAATAGTTTTTTTTTTACTACGATTCCTTAAAGAGATCGAGCTGGTGTAGTACACAAGGCTCTATGAATTGCTACAGTATTTTAGAGATTTTTACAGCGAGAAAGACTTGTGATGCGATATTTAAAATATATTGTTCTGTTGTGAAAATATAAAAAAAAGGGATGAATATAAATTTACTAGGATTTTCAGCGTTTTATCTGAGTAGGTTGAAAGCGGTTCAACCTACTCAGATAATCTATACTAGAGAGTTACCAAATTGTGTGATTTTGATTGATCGAATATCCGAATAACATATAACATGTTTAATCGATTATCATGGGTAACTGGTCATATTAATCCGACCACATCAAAATCCCAAACTAAAGCATACGAAAGGGAAATACTCGTACTAACCGTGGCAAGCCGTCCGCTACCCGTCAAGATCGGAAATTCTATTGCTTAATTGGACACCGGCCCATCTCACCCGGTCCAATTAAAACTGATTCTAATTCACTTGCCGGCATCTATCTCAATGCACGAAAGGCTAGTATTTGATTTGATTTGTTGCTGATTGTTTTGGATATATTTAGTGAGATTTTCTTTACATGGGCTGAGTATCATTTAGCTCTAGAATAGTTTGCCAGTATGCGTGTTCCTTCCCTTCAAACTTTGGGCCCTTCAACCGGAGCGTGAAGATGAAATTAAGTGGGCGATATACCTAGTCTTGCCATAAATATTGTAATAAAGAAAAAAGAAAATTGTTAACTGCAAATAACATTTATTACTTTTACAGTGTGTCAGTTTAATACATAAATATAAAACAATTAAAAATATAAAAGCTTATTCGAAGTGGTCTCCATTGGCTGAAATACAGTCCTTTAAACGATGTGGCCATTTTTCAATAGAAGCACGCACTCTTTCCATGGGAAAATTCTTCACTGCCAATCGTATAGATTGTTTTAGGGACTCCAAATTATCATGGCGTTTAGAGCAAGCTGTACTCTCTAAAACTGACCACAAATCATAATCCAGCGGATTAAGATCGGGACTAGACGACGGCCAGTCTTCAGCTCTGATGAAGTCCGAAACGTTCGATTCCAACCAAGACTGCGTGGACCGAGCTTTATGACCCGGCGCCGAGTCTTGCTGGAAGGACCATACTTGGTTATTGAACATGGTGATGTTAAGGGGCTTAACTACCTTCTCAAGAATGGTATCTTGATACACTTGTGCCGATGTTTTGATACCTTTTCACAAAAATATGGCTCAGTCACTCCTTCATAGCTAACACCCCACCAAACCATCACTGAAGTCGGATAATGTCCACGTTGCACTCTGTCGACTAATTGGGAAGCTTCCTTAGAGCTTTGAGCATAAATACGGTCATTTTGTTTGTTAAAATGTTGCTCAATTGTAAAAATTTTCTCATCCGTAAACAAAATTTTTCTGTGACCTCCCTTTGCGTACCGCTTCAGTAGTTGTTTCGATTTTACCACCCTATTCTTCTTTAAATTATCAGTTAAGAAATGGCCAGTGCGTCTCTTATAGGCTGCAAGTCCTAAGTCATCTTTTAAAATACGCGACATGGTTCTAGGTGCTATCTTCATTTCCCGAGATAAAATCTTTTGCTTTCGGACAGGATTTCTTCGAATTCTTTCCCTTACTGCTTTGACCACCTTTTTCGTACGAACACTACGTGGACGGCCAGATCTTTTCTGTCACAAACAGAGGAGGTCTCATTGTACCTATTAATAGCCCGGTACACAAACATTTTACTAATACCAAGTGTATGGAGAGTTTTAAAATTGCATTTGGCTCCATACCTACTTTGTGTAATGCTATCACAGCGATTCGGTTCTCTTTATCACCCCACACCA
>NC_051137.1:68243-86243 GCF_014839805.1 Manduca sexta | reverse complement strand
GTGTCAAAGATACTTTTTAATTTTCATGGATATAGATTTGATATCCACATTAAGTCTGGTTTATATTAGAAAACATATTTTCATATCATGACAGCATACATTGCTCTGAGAGCGAGAAAAATATTTGCTTCTGCTATTTCCGTAACACATATTACACACATCTAGCCGCTTAAGGGTATTAGTTTATATCAAGATACTTGTGCCATTGATATTTAAATTTTTATTTCGTTAATCGTAAGGTCCATATTTAGGAATTATCACTCGCTTTAAAGGATAAAGAAATGATTTCTTGGAAATCTACATGTATACGAATTTCGAAGGTATCTGAACTATGCTAATTGGCACTAAGTCGCCGTAGTGGACGCAGCCGTAAACCATCTCAGTATTGAGAAGGCGCGTACCCTAAATCGTATAGAATATAATACAGGGATGCTATTATTAATCTATATAAATATAAATCAGTGGCCATATATATATATATATGTATATACACAGCTCGACTGGCTTGACTGATTTCTTTATTGCTGTGTTCCTAATTACCAGGACAAGTTTTGTGTCATAGAATATTTTTGTAAAATCAAAGAATAAAATTGGTAATTCGGGTGATTTAATATGACAATATTTTTTCATACATACTAATCTTAGAAATCAACTAAACAGAGATTTTTGTCAGAGGTTAGTTAATTCCAGCTTAAATCATAGGATATTGGATCCAATAGATGACTGTAGAGGCCTAAAAGATGGAATGTACATTTGTACCCGATAGGTGGCGCTGTTGTAGACCTATAAGATGGAAGGTAATTTATATAAAATGCTTTCTATGGTATGACTATTAAAAGAACTAAGGTGCTCATGCTCCAGTGCGAAAATCCAAATAACCCGATGCCGACTTCCCTTTATCTAGAATTTCTGTATAATCTATTACCATTAGAATGATTTGCAGACTGTATTTATGCATTAGAACCTACGTCAATTGTACCTCCGACTGTCTGAATGGTATTTATGAATATTTAGGACATATAGCGCGATGAAAACCAGACAACTTGGAGAAGTTGGTGCTCACCGGCAAGCTCAAAGGCAAGCGACTAAGAAGGCGTAATACGAAGCCCTGGTCGGACCAGGTTGCCAACTCCCTAAATATGCCAATGAGCGTAGCGGTGCACCAAGCCAAAGATCGCGCCACGTGGAGAAAATTACTGTATGACCTTGGACGGGATCAACCGACCGCCGACTGAAGAGAAAGACCTACATGTTATGTCGAGTTCTAGTTCAGAAATATTTATCTTTTCGCCACTAATATTCTCTCGTTACAATTCTGCTAATCCTTTGGGATTACATAAGCGGTGTACAAACTCTATTGTATGTCCATTGTAATTTATTTCTAATCAATCAATTGTATTCAATACAATGGTTATCCGCCATTCAATAGTTTGTTAGACAATGCAGTAGATTAATAGACACAAGGGCAAATCCTAGGGGGTTATGACCTGCTGCCTGGGTTTAGTTGACCACTGATATATTTTTTTTTTAATAACTCATTGATATATTTGATAAATTAAATATACTTAGGAATTTAAACCGATCTATTTAAAAAAATATATACAAACTATTACAAGTGTAATCATAATCTTTGATGAATTACAAATTATCATTAAATTATTATTACTAGCAGAAATTCAACACTATAATGCAACGACTGTCTCGTCCGAATGCCAACGGCAAAGTGAGTCCGCACTGGCGCAGGCGCTCGCTCGAGCTCTCTCTACTCCCTTCCACAACTACTGTGATGTCACGTAGGCCACGCCTCTTCACAATCTAGTTCGCTCCTTATTATATTTTGTATGATAGCAAATACACAAGGATGACTTAACCTCTATATGACCCCCTGACTAGAAAGCTGGATCCGTCTTGAATTAACAACAGACATTGTGTCTACTGGTGGTAGGTCTCTCATATGTGTGAGTCCGCCTGGGTAGGTACCACCGCAATATCTATTTCTGCCGCCAATCAGCAGTTGGTAGTCACTGTTGTGTTCCGGTTTCAAGGACATTGTAGCCAGTGTAACTACTGGACATAATGAGACTTAACATCTCATGTCTCAGGATAGCGAGCGTAGTGGAATACCAAGCAATACTTTGTAATTCAAGTTTAGATGGTGTTTCTACTGTTTATGGGCGGTCGTATCGCTTACCATCAAGCGAATGGCAAGCGCGTCTCGTCATTCAAAGCAATAAAAAACGTTGACTAATACTAGTACCTCAGTGGCTAAGGGCTCATATAACTTGATTCTTGACGGTTTCCCTTTCGTATTATGTAAAATCGATCTATCATTACAAAGGTTTGTGAACTGCATTTATGCATATTATTAGTAGCTATATGTTGTATCCATAGAGTGAAGATAGATACTCTCATTCAATATAAATATGTAAAACATTGCGATTGAAAACCAAATCACAGTCCACAGCATTCTTAAAATTTTCCCACAGCATACTTAAAAATAAATATCAAAAACATTTTACATCAGTTTGCGTATGCCTTATTGAATATAATTTTCAATAACATATCTTTAGAGTTTATTCGGGCTTAGCCACAGAGCCCTTAAAGATACGCCGAATAAGAAAATACCGGCTTTGACCGTAATCCACCGATATGTTTAGGGTTGAGGATAAATCGTAACTATCTGACAGATATATAATGCGCGCAATATTTTATTATGTGAAAATTGCTTTCGCAAAGCCGCGGCATAGCTTTTACATAGATATATACGTTTCACACCTATTGTCCCAAAGGGTAGGCAGAGGTGCAACCAGGGTAAACACTTTTCTCCATGTGTGGTCCGTTCCCATGATATGATGGGGAGTGAGACTATCGCTGATTTAAATTATCAGTTATTTTTTTTTTCAATTTTATTCCTATTAATTTTTTTTTTTACATTAGGCTTATTAAAATGTCAAAGTTATTTGTCCAATAAAAAACTGAAATTTGAAATTTGGGTCGTTATTTATTTATATAAATAATAATATTATGCATATAATATTAAAAAATATATGACGTGAACCGTTAACATAGCATTAGGAATTTAGTATTCTGTTAATATTTCATGACCTACTTTTAAAAAGTTATTATCACGTACAAATTTATGATTTTTAAATATTTCGAAATATAATATATAATATTTGGTTTGTGTCCTTTTTATATTTGTATTTCGTGTGTGTGCAATGAAGAGTTTTTGTATTGTATTGTATAATATTTTTGATTATTCAAGTAAAATAATATTTTAAACCTAGACTAGCAATTAACAAGGTCTAAATTCTATAAAAACACATTAATTATAACGCTCTCTCCAATTAACAATAGCACTAATTGTATTACCAATAAGGTTTTAACTCGTTAAGTACCTCCAATGATACTTAAAAAATAAAGACTAGATAAAGGAGTACATAAACATAAAAGATGGCTACTATTCCAACTAGATATTAAAGACAATCGAGTGGACACGAAGCCGCCAGCTGCTACCTATTACCATACCAATGTACTAAACATAGCACAGGTACGTACTTAGGTTTCTGAGAAAACACCCCCTATCGAAATATAGGCTGAAGCGCAGTACTCTGACGTTCGGTGATATTATTCCTGTATTTTATGTAGGTAACTAGCGAGGGACGATAGCCTAGTTGCTTGTGGAACGGACTGCCGAGACGAATGGCCGTAGGTTCAAACTCCAAGGGCACACACCTTTGACTTTTATAAAAAAATATGTGTGTATTCTTTGTGAATTATCGCTTGCTTTGACGGTGAAGGAAAACATCGTGAGGAATCCTGTATACCTGAGAAATTCTCTATAGGAATTTTCGAGGGTGTGTGAAGTCTACCAATCCGCACTAGGCCAGCGTGGTGGACTAGGGCCTAATCCCTTTCTGTAGTAAAGGAGGCCCGTGCCCAACAGTGGGACAGTAAATACAGGGCTGATATTATTTATATTATTATTATGTAATTGGCTCCGTCCGCGTGACAAAGATTTTCTGGGATAAATATTTTCCCGGTATAATAAATAACCTCTAGCATGCAGGTGTAACGTTGCTTTCTATTAGTGAAAAAAAAAAATCAAAATAATTCAGTAGTACGGGAGATTAGAGTGTTCAAGCAAATAAACTCGTCAGTTTTATATAGTACATATTGGGTTAGGCTCTATTCATATTGGACGCATATTATGCTCTTAGGAAAATAATATGTGTTTTTCCCATAGTAGGAGAATATGAGGAAATCGGATTCGCAGTAATAGAAATATGATTATATATTTAAGGTCATGAAATACAGCTACCAATACGTGTATAATATTTTAATATTATTCTAAGATTCTGGCAGTGCACATGTTGGGAACTTTCTTATTTTATTGCTTTGAATGACGAGACGAGCTTGCTGTTCGCCTGATGGTAAGCTATACGACCCCCAAAACAGTTGAAACGCCGTCCAACACCTTGAATTATTGTTTGGTATTCCACTGCGTTTGCCATCCTGAGATATGAGATGTTAAGTCTTGTTATGTCCAGTAGTTACACTGGCTACAAGGTCGTTCGAACCGGAACACAATGACTACACATTGCTGCCTAGCAGCAGAAATAGACATTGCGGTAGTATATACTCAGACGGACTCACACATTTGAGAGACCTAACAACAGTAAACTATCCGAGTTTAATACTTGTAACATCCAAACAACAACAAAACGTCTCATATCGACCGGGACCTTTTGTACCAATCTTAGTTCTGCATTATCTTTCAAGCCTATGGAGGAATTGGGGTCAAAGGATTGTGGTCAAGAAAGCAAAATATTTATGTAAAATAAAATTAATTAGAAGGCGTGAACCGTTTGAAGAATGCTTAACAGTCAGTAATAATAATTATTACAACAGTAATAATAATTGTAAAATTGTGTCAACATAATATTAAACTTAACATTAAAATCTTAATTCGGGATTCGGTTACATTTGTAACGTCTACATCGACAGTTGAAAAGCTAATTGACTTAAGCGAAATTTTTTTCGAAAAAATTTGTTGTTTTAAAAAATATAGAAAAATGTGCTAATTTTAAATATGTATTTGACTTAGAGTCGAAAAAAATTGCCCTTCAACTGTCGATATGGATTATCCATAATTGCGACCGAATGGAGTTTCATTATTGTGAATGGCTCCTTTTAAAACCGATTTACTCTAAATGCGAGCATTAGAAATAATATTCACTGATGGTAGGATATATAATTCTGCCCAGATAACAGCCATCGTACAGAAGATGTATAAACTACTGTAATGACCCACGTAAGTGTGCCGCGTTCCACGATCACCATGTTTATCCTATTAAACACCGGTATGAACAGGCCGGTATAATTTAATGATTTCACATCAGTCGAATCGTCACTCAATATGGACCCTACTCCGAGTATCATCAGGTGTACCAACATTTTAAAAAAAATGCATGCCTGTGTAAAAAAAAAATACTTTGAACAATGTTTACATAGACCAATAACAAAGAATGATCATAAAAACCACTCCATTATTATCCCACACGTCAGTTTGCGAAAAATGCAAGTCTAGAAATTCATAATGTAGGAAAGCTTGCGTATCACCATCAAACGAATATGTCCCTCCAATGACAACCAAAGAGAAAAATAATATGTGAAATCCACAGAGCACAAAACCTACATAAACCTAAATGCACTCAGCTAATTAACAAAAGGGTGGGATGAAAAAGCAAGTCTTTGCATTGAGATCAGCCGATCGGTATAATGTGGGGGAAATGCCACCCACAATGTCCGGTTTAATTAGACCCTGGCACTGGACCCATGAATTAGGGAAGAGGCGAAAACATTGTACTTTTATAAGAAATGTGATTAGATCAAATCCGATTAGATACAATTGAATATAAATATATTGAGTTTTGTCGTGCGTGTGTGCGTGTGTGTGTGTGTGTGTATGTGAAATATTAATAAATTAAAAAAACGACTATTTCATGTCTCAAGAATTAAGTATTAACTGACGGTTATTCAATAGAATTTCAATGTTTAGATCTCTCGGAGCCCCGCCTATCTAAATTGTTTGTTTACCGATGTAAATTTACTATCACTTTATTGGAAAATTCCAAGGATTCCACAATTTAGGTAATACCCTACAATTTCAATGTGTAAAAACAGATACTAGTAGATAGAAGCTATATTCGAGTGAATAAATTTGATTGTTTCGTTGTTTTAGTGAATATACTGTAGACATTCTCTGGATTCTTTTTAAATAAATTTTTATTTATAATCTGGTTTATGAATTTTAAATTAGAATAATTATTTAAGATTTAGTATGATATTCAATTTACTTTTCCTTCGTTTTACTAATCAAAAATTCTACATCTGAAAATATACTTTATTACCATTTATCAAAATAGACAATGCATTATTCGTTATTTTTAAACTAAAAACTGAATACGAAGTCCTAATAGACTAAAGAGAGGCCCTCGAGTTGCTTCAGTAACAAATATTCCTTTGCAGTTCTTTCATCCGAAGTCGTGTTTATGTGGGACCGCTCTAAAAACCGGATAATTAACGCAGATTCAATTTACTCGCGGGTTTTCAGTGTATTTTTATTATATTCTTAACATTTAAGCTCTTAGAAATGTACATTTGAACGTCACTTTATCGAATATTTTTATATTTGTCCGTTTTGTATTTACGGTACTTTTGCCCGCGGCTTCGTTCTCTTATATAAATAAAATCGTAACATCTATTTCATTCCTTTAAACTCATTATTAAATTAATGATTTTGGCAGTAAATCAATTTATTTATAATTATACCAAGAAAATGGTACGACTACGGTAAGAATATCTTTTTTAAAAATCAACATCTTTAAAACCTATCAATATAAAGCTCCAACGAAACTATCAAGTAATAGATAACTCGAAGTACTAAAGTAAACTGTATAATAAAAACACCGAAGCAGATGCGGCTCGAAGCGAGATGTTTTACCAAACATCTTCGCTTTGAGGCGATGAGTCCGATACGAATTGAAAAATAAATGGAGAGTCCAAGAAGAAATAGGAAATGAATATGAAAAAGTACATTAAGAGATACTTTGACTTCATCTATCCTGTGATATAGTAAGCCTGGATCACAATAATGCTAAATGTAATCCATATCATAACATTTTGGACAAAAAAACATATATCTTAAGGTATGAAGGCATATGGTCCGTTATTGTTCAACTACCTCGGTTTTAAAAATGTGTCTATCTGTGAATAAATGTTGAACGTAACGGATGTATTTTATCTATTGTAATACATACTATATACTTTATAATATTATAAATGCGATAACTCCGTTTGTTTGTTACGGCTTAGCAACGAAACTACTGAACCGATTTTGATAAAACCGGTTCGGGGTAAGCTTGGACTATGGAAAAACGATATAGGTTACTTTTTTATATTTTGGGGCCTATATCCGGGAAAACTATATCACGCGAGCAAAGCCACGAGCAAAACCATTTTAAAATAAATGCGAAAATTTAAGACGTTTAAATTTTGGAAATAGACGTAGAAACCTCAACAGCGGCCCTAGGCACACAGTTCAGTATGTATACCTAAATAAGTCAAGCATGGTTGGAAATACACAAAGCCTATAAGGGTTCACCAAAATTTCCCTTCTTTAACCCTCTGCCCATCCTAAAGAGGTTTCTATCCTATCCTCCACTCTCTTTTGGATCCTTGCAGTCGCTAAGACGGAGGATTCCATTATCTTCTTCGCAGGTTTCCACCGATGTAGACTGCAGGAACGCCTACTGTAAAAAAATATCCTAATGCATGAAAATTTACTATACAAGCACATATATAAACAACAGATTAACCGAACACAGTTAAGTGTGTATACAAACAAACAAACAAACAAACTTTTGTTCGATCAACATGTAGATAATATAGTTAAAAAAGCTTCTAAGTCTCTTGGATTTATCATAAGAACAACGGCATGTTTTCGTTCTCTCAAGCCAATTAAAATTTTATACTGTTCGTTCGTGCGCAGCCACTTGGAGTATGCATCTCAAGTTTGGAACCCTCAATACGAGATATATAAGTCTCGTATTGAGAGCGTCCAGATGAAATTCTTACGCTACTTAGATTTTAAGGCTAAGCAATGGTCTGATGATTACAACCATCGTTGCAAAAGGTACCATTTTTTGCCGTTGGACCAAAGACGCTGCATTAATGACATTTGCTTATTAATGAACATCGCAAATGGTTCGATTGACTGTCCCGAACTTTTATCAAAATTAACAATGAGAACTAATCAGATTGGATTTCGACAGCGTCCGCTATTGCACGTACCCTTTACAACAACTAATTACAGGCGTAATTCTTTTCTTTTGCGCAGCGCATTAAATTTTAATATGCTTTCACGTGTATCAGACATTGACCTGTTCTGTTCTAAAACCAGCACAGTAAGGCGGCTTCTAGCCAAATTATATTTTGATACTTAATGATTCTTATTAAAATTATATTAATATCTGTAATACCTGTAATACTTCTTATGACTATATCAGTAATACTGTTATTTTTATTATTCTTTTTTTTTTTTTGGTTCTTTTTGATATCGATATTTGTATACTCATATGTGGAGGCTAGTTATTAGCAACTTAATTATACATTGGTGTGACTTAATTTAATGTTATTAGTCTGTAAGCCTTCCTAAAAAATAAATAAATAAATAAATAAATAAATACCTAATGAAGTCGTCAAGCATGGTTGGAAATACACAAAGCCTATAAGAGCTCACCTGTAGAGCCCATCCTAAAGATGTTTCTATCCTAGCCTCCACACTCTTTTGGATCTCTGCAGTAGCTAAGACGAGGGATTCCAGAATCCCCTTCAGGTTTCCACCGATGTAGACTGCAGGAACGCCTACTGTAAAAAAATATCCTAATGCATGAAAATTTACTATACAAGCACATATATAAACAACAGATTAACCGAACACAGTTAAGTGTGTATACCTAATGAAGTCGTCAAGCATAGTTGGAAATACACAAAGCCTATAAGAGCTCACCTATAGAGCCCATCCTAAAGTGGTTTCTATCCTAGCCTCCACACTCTTTTGGATCCCTGCAGTAGCTAAGACGGGGGATTCCAGAATCCCCTTCAGGTTTCCACCGATGTAGACTGCAGGAACGCCTACTCTAAAATATCTTAAGGAATGAAAATTTACTATCCAAGCCAGACAAATTAACCGAAACTAACTGATAATCTAACTGAACGTCTGATCCACAACAGCCCTCAGTTTGAAACAGAAGTTAAACTAGATGCATTGCAATTTGCACATAAACGAACTAGCCAATATGTAGTGAACTCGGGGGAGTGCGAAATTTAATTTGTTGACCACGAAACAGCCACGTTGTAGGCTTGAGGGTAACAACTAAGCGGAGCGGGTAGCGGGAAAAATAATATTTTTAACGCGCAAGCAATATTGTCGTATTGTGTTTTGCGTTTTATTTTATACCACTGCACTCGGTAATAAGTAGGATTGAGCCCAGATTTTTTATACTATGTGGTACCTGGTGATAAGCACGGTGGAGTTCAGATAAATTGTCGACTGACGAGAGATGATTGCGTTTGTATAGATGTTTGGATATATCCAAGATCATTAAAGTAGGCGCAGAAATCGCTGACCGGATCAGACTAAAATTCCATCCACAAATAAACTGTTATTTATAATACCATTATGTAAGTATAATATTGTTAGAAACTGAAGCGATTTGTTTAGAATAAAAAGAACTATCAGTGCCTACAAAAATACTTGTTACGCGCCGCTATCCTAGCCAACACATTAGGCTTTTCCGGAAGTATTCAGCTAGGCGGGCAGGCTGGCAGAAGAGAAGATATGTCACGCGGCGACTATTTTATTATTCTCTCTGGTTGGACGTTGTCGACAAAATGTCTAAAAATTACTCTTAAACGACCAATTAACTCGGACTGTCAAACGAGTGTCAAAAGAATATTAGTGATATTATTTATAGCAAAAGAAAACAAATACCCTTATAACAATTTTTTTTTATTTAACAATACATTATAATTCTAGCTATATTCTATACTAAATTAGTGTTTTATTCTAGGCAAGGCTATTCACCCATGCGAAGCTGCGAGGAAGACTTATCATCAGGACCCACATGTCGGATGCCTACCTTATGCAACAAAAATACACACACATCACACATTAATCCCGAAGGCGGTATGCAGACGTGCAACCAAGGCATCCAGTTTTTGCCAAATGTCTTTCGTCTCATGATAGGGGGCGAGCAAAAATTCCAGATTTTGGACTGATACTGAATAGAAAAACCCAATATCAATTTACCTGATCCGGAATTCGAACCGAGATCTCAGAACGGTGGCGTATCGCGCAAGCAACATAACTATACCAACGAAACAAGCTAATACAATACGTATTTCATTAATTAATTTCATTCCTTCCATTCTTATATTTTAATATTACATTTGCATCGTTCAAAGAAAGAAAAACATACTTTAAACTCGTATTATTTCTACCATTTATTCCATTAGTTAATTTAATATACTTCATTTTCAATACAAAGATGAACGATTATGAATTTATTTATACAGTGACTAGCTATTCCCGTGGCTTCGACCGCGTGGAAATCATTGAATTACAAAGTTTTTTAAAAAGACCCCGTGAGAATTCTAGGATAAAAAGTAGCCCTAAACCTTCCTCAAGAATTGCACTATCTTTTAGTAAAAACCGTACAACAATCCGTTAAGTATATTTTGAGAAAATCAATCACATGCACAGAGGCTGCTTTTGGGGGACTTTTGTTTTATAATCCACCTCCTAACGTTGATATTCTCAATGCTGAAGGGTTATTTTATAATACGTATTCATTAATTTTAAAATCTATCGCTCAAAAAACTACCAACCCATCTAAAAGTAAGGCTTTATGAAATATGTATTAACTCATCCAACTCTGTTAGAGTTCCATCGTGTACTCGAAATGTACGGAAAGCGATTGCCGAAAAGGCGGTATCGGTAATGAAACATCATTAAATATCCCGTTAGATAATCGATACGGCTTATCGCCAGCAATATTTTAATGGACTGTTAAAGTGAAGGAAATTTTTGCCGATATTTCGCGAGATAGACGCAATAAATCGAAAAAAAGATTACACATTTCTAAGGGATGTAGGATATATTGGACAGGGTTATCCTTTAGAGGTATAAGGTCTAAAATTAATGACTATATCCCTTTTGCTAGTAGAAATAAAGTGAAAATTCTAGTAGCATAACAGTTTATTCTCTTAAGCATAGATTCGGTATTGAAATTATTAACAAAAAGAAGGTTTAAATACCATACTCTTCCTTAACTACTACAATCGTTATTAAAAATTAATCGCATGCCACTGAAATTAACAATTTGAACTTTACGAATTTTAAACATTTCTTTTTTATTGCTTTGAATGACGAGACGAGCTAGCCATTCGCCTGGTGAGCGAGGTAAGCGATACGACCGCCCATAAACAGTAGAAATACCATCAAACACCTTGAATTACAAAGAACTGATGTTTCACTGCGCTCGCCATCCTAAGACATAAGACGTTAAGTATTATTATGTCCAGTAGTAACACTGGCTACAATGTTCTTTAAAGCGGAACATAACAGTGATTACACACTGCCACTTGACAGTAGAAATAGATATTGCGGTGGTACCTACCCAGGCGGACTCTCGCATTTAAGTATATACCACCAGTAAAAGTTCTGAAATACTCAGCCAATATTATATTGATTCCATTTAAGGCCATTATATAGCACTTTCGCTTCATTTCGCACACATTTTAACGACGTAGCGGTCAGAAGCGATTAGGTGGTTCGATGAAAAATACAAATCTTCGGTCAATTAAAAACACTCTCTGCATTTAAGGGATAAAGTTCAAATTTGAGACCATCTTAAAAACATGAACACCTTTTGCCACGCGTGACCCGTGCTTTCATTTCATTTCGTTGAAGGTTAAATTCTCTACGCCCTAATAACTCCGTCGGCACTTGTTAAATACCGGAGCATTTATTGCCAGCCTTTGTCCCATTGTCTATAACGCTATGAACAGGCTGTCTTATAAAGTACTGTAATTTGAAGCATTCATTAATAATATTAAAAAAGAATAGATTATTCAATCTTTTGGCGGAGTTATGAGGTATTCCGAAGTCTCATTCACAAAACTAAACAACTTTATTTTATAACTAGCTTTTGCTTGCGGCTCCGCCCGCGTTATAAAGTTTTTCAGGCTAAAGTTTTCCATTATAAAAGTAGTAGTTTCCAGGGAGCCTATGTTCTTCCCAGGGTTTCAAACTGTCTCAATACCAAATTTTATCTTAATACGTTGGGTAGTTTTTGAGTTTAAGACGTTCAGGTAAACGGATGCAGCGGGGACTTTGTTTTATAATATATTTTTTTAGAACTTTTTTAAGAGGAATAATCCCGACATACATCATTGTTGCATAACTTTAACCGTTTACGCAGCGCACGCAACGGAAGCTCTCAAAACTAATAAATTGTCCCCGTATTTGTAACATGTTTCATTACTGCTCCGCTCCTATTGGTCATAGCGTGATGATATACAGCCTATAGCACCCCACAAATAAAGGGCTATCCAACACAAAACGAATTTTTCAGTTCAAACTGGTAGTTCCTAAGATTAGCCATTACTGCTCCGCTCCTATTGGTCATAGCGTGATGATATATAACTTAGAGCACTCCACGAACAAAGGGCTATCCAACGCAAAAAGAATTTTTCAGTTTGGACCAGTAGTTCCAGAGATTAGCCATTGCTGCTCCGCTCCTATTGGGTATAGCGTGATGATATATAGCCTATAGCAATCCACAGATAAAGGGCTATCCAACGCAAAAAGAATTTTTCAGTTTGGACCGATAGTTCCTAAGATTAGTAAACAAATATAATTAGAAAGCTTCGAACTGCTAAGCTATCGGGAGTTACACGTGTCATTGTGAGTCAACCATAAAAGATAGACATATGCTGTCGTGGGATATTTTTACATAATTTTAAGGAGAACATTTCCGTCATACATGATTTCTATGTAGCTTTAACCATTAAGGTTGCACACGCGACGGAAGCTTAAAAATGGAGTAACTTCTCCCGTTTTCCCAACATTTCCCTTCACTGCTCTGCTCCTATTAATTGTAGCGTGATGAAAAGTATACTATAACCAGCACAGGAGTATGACAAATAATTGTACCAAGTTTCGTTAAAATCCGTCGAGTACTTTTGTTTCTATAACGGTTATACAGACAGACAGACAGACAGACAGACAGACAGACAGACAGACAAAAAATTTACTAATTGCATTTTTGGCATCAGTATCGATCCCTAATCACCCCCTGATAGTTATTTTGGAAATATATTTCATGTACAGAATTGACCTCTCTACAGATTTATTATAAGTATAGATATGTATAGATGTTGTAATAAATCTGTTATTTAATTGTGTAAACCAAAAAATATTAATCCGTTATTCGCCTTAAGATATGCCTTAAGATGTATCACCCTGCCTGTGGAATTTAATAAATAAATGATGCGAAAATGATTTGTACTATGTGTTTACTTTGGGGCTGGCATAGTATCTTATAAGAGTCAAAGTCTCTAAACAAATTTATACATATTATACAACAAAGTCCTCAAAAGCGGACTGTCTGTATGTGATCAATTTTCTCAAAATGTACTGAAAGGATTTTTGTACGGTATTTATTAAAAGATAGTGCAATTCTTGAGGAAGGTTTACGTTAATAGTACAATACGGTTTTATGTAAATTGACTGAAATATAACAATTACTGTTGAAGAGGTCCCGTGGTTGGAGCTAATCTCCGGAACGGCTGAACCGATTTTGATGAGACTTTAACTGGAAGATAGAGGGGTTTGTGGAAAAATATAATGGCTACGTTTTATCCTGGAATTCCCGCGGGATCAGGATTTAAGCGAGACTTTGTGGTACAATAATTTCCACGTGGAAAAACCGCGGGCACAGCTAGTAAATGAAAAAAAAAGGATTCTGAAACAAATCAGCGTCTTAATGAAATATAAACTACTTATAAGGAACACTACTAGAATTCCGTAAACGGGAACAGGCGGGTCCCGGATACTTCCTGGAAGCTTGATTAATTTCATGATCATAATATTAGTCCATAGTCAAACTATGCAAGGAATACTAAGCTGGGAGACTGGATAATTGTGACGTAAATGCTTGTTTAAAGTTCGATAACTCCCAATTAAGCTTGGGTAGTTACAAGGATTAATATTGATAGCACGAATAATTCGGTAGGATTTTTAATATATTTCGGTTTTCTAATTAAAAATATGTCATCTAAAATATAATTTCAACTCACTAGTATTATAAATGTGAATGTTTAGAAAAATGTTTGAATGTTTGTTAGAAGTAAACACATAAACAACTGAACGGATTTGGATATAATTCGACGCACGAGTAAACAATGCCCTGGATTACACATAGGCTACTTTCAACCAGATTTTTTAAAGTAGATTGCACAGTTTTCTTCCAGATGATGCTATGAACAATGCTTTGAAGACTTTTGTAGAGGACGAAACTGCTAACAATACCTTCAAAAATAATTTACAAAAATAGATTAAATAGTAATATATCTTATCAGATCGAATTTAAGAACTTGTTTTGCCTAAAAAAACCTTTATGACTAACATGTCTATCAAAAAGCGTGCCTAACTAGCGCTTTAACACAATCATAGGGTAAAGATCAAACCATAAATAACCCTCGCGAAATTGACACTAAGGAGATCGCAGGCGTTAAATGCACATGTCATTGAAGCAAGATTAACGAGCGAAGACGACCAACTTGCAGGAGATACAGTGAGCAAAGAACTCGGAAGTTAGCGGCATTTACTTAGATGAACTTGTTACGATGCAGTTGTGGAAAGAAAAGCGAGAATGAAGATATATGACGCTGAAATCATTAGTCGTGTTGCTTTGGAAAAATTGGATGATAGTTCATGAAATTAAATGGTGTATAGACAGCATTTTATAACTGTTTTGTTTAACATAATTAAACATGATATAAACAGCGATGATAATGATGATATAACGCGAAATATCTCCAATCTAGATAATAATTGTGCTAGATTACATTTTATCCCGCTTACAGATGTAATATCTAAAATACCAAAATAAAACTGAGGACATCGCAAGCGAATTTCAAATAAAAAATCTTAAATTAATGTTGTAATTAGTATGCTGGTGGTAGGATATATTTTATATCCGTCTGGAGAGCGACCGCCATACAAAAGTTGTTAAAACCCGTCATAGTGGCCCACGTAAGTGTATTTCCGTGACCAGCCTGTGTATATCCGGTTCCAATAGGCCGGCATAATTGTACTTGGACCCCATTCAACTTACCATCAGTTGCAGTGTGGTCACTTTGCCGTGCAGGCATAAACAAGTTACTAAACATAAACTAAAATATCATCTAACTAGACATAGAGAAGGTACTGTTAAAAATAAGACATCAGTAATTGATTTTGAGTTCGCTACTCGGTATATCCTTTTTACAACTTATTCCAATGAAACTGATCGTCCCGATCAGGATTTCAATTCACGTCCAACTGATATAAAATAAGTTTAAATGGAGTAGTCGGTAATAGGGCACGTTAGAAAACTTTAGGGGAATTGAATTGAAACTATCGTCACGATTGTCGTGTTTCATAATGTAATGGTTGGGTTTGACTGACTTATTTTTGTTTCAATGACATTTAAAATGAAAGTTATTGACTGGAGTCCTTCTGGCATATAAAGATTCTTATGATTTAGATCTTAGATGGAACGTGAAGGCGCAGTGAGGCAGGCCGGCATAATTGTGGCAATTGTAGATAAAAAAAATCTTGCTAATCGACTTCCTATTGCATATTATCAGGTCCAGTAAAGAGACATGACCATGCAAAATGAATAATAAAGTGGGATATGCACTAATTGATCCTGAAACATTTTCCACTCAATAATGTTTATTGAGTACAACGATCATAATTCTTCATCATCATATTTCATTGGCAATTTCGACCAATTTGGAAGACTAAATTTTATATTAGGCACTAAATGCTCCGTACTTAAGGGTTGCCGGAGAATTCTCGACATTAAGAGACGCGTGCAGGATTCTCCGCGACCTTTTTCATCTCCGCTATTTAAGCGTTTCTATAAAAAGAATATCGTCTTGACCTTTAGCATCGTCGCCGAGCATTAACACTTCAACCTTTTTCTAATTAAATAACTCAATCAACAATCTATTTTGGTTCCGAGTATCTAATACAAGTCTTTAAATTTGTTACGAAGACGGAAGTTTCTATAGTTCAGAATTTCAATTTGCTTTCTTGGTAACTGGAAATAAACTTTATCTATTTACGTGTTTTATTACTTTAAGTGACTTTTAAATGACATCGAGTCAAAGGAGAATGAACTTTAAGTGTTGGACATTATAAATAAGTTTGTACTTCGTTTAATAAAGTTTGTTCAGTGGTTGAACGAGTTTCATTAATATAAGGATGCCCATCTTTTTTTTACAAGTAACACCAATTACTACCCATTGAATCATGATTTTTCATCGACAAAATATTCTTATTCGTGTAGATAGTAGTGAAGTATGAAATGAATTACTAAAACCAAAAAGCTATATGTACAACCAGCAAGCATAAGCAAGTTCTTATCGTCGATATTGGTGGTAGGATGTAATTTACATCCATCCGAATAGCAACCACCGTACACAAGGTTCTAAAACCCGCCATAATGGTCCATGTTAGTGTGTCGCGTTCCACGATTAACCTGTGTATATTCACTTCCAACAGGCCGGCATAATTGTGTCAACTGCCGAGGGGTAATCATCTCTCATCAGACGACATTCTATTGGAAGTTGGAACCCACTCCACTTACCATGAGACGCACTAAGTTCACTTTGTCGTGCCGTATAAAAGATATCAATTTTCATACATCTTGAAGATCTAAAATCACTATCAAAATATGAAAGCTCTCTAAAAGTACATACATCTTCAGAGCATCACTTTAGAAACAAGAAATATTGCAGCGTGTAGTTTGAGAACACAGCCACGAAGCTTCTCCATTAACAGATTGCTGGCGGTCTATACTTGCTGTAAAGTGGTGGATCAGATATGCACTCGCATTACAGCAATAAGATTCTTTAAAATATTGTATTTTTTTACAATAGGCGAACGAGCTAATGGATTACCTATATGGATACAGTGCGCTATTGCCATCCAAGAGACCTAAAGTACCAAAAAAAAATCGCTGTTATCACCAAAGAAAACACAAGAATTTTGATATTTCTATTTGAAAAGCATCCTCAATTTAATAACGATATACTTTAAATATTGGTAGTGAGAATTCAAACTCAAAAGATCTAGCTTTCTTGGCTTTTATGTAAAAAATTACCTAATTCCTATTTTTCGATTTTGATTGTCTAAATCAAGTCTTTTCATTATAAAATCCAAAGAAATGACACGATAACCATTTTTGATATATGGTAATTGGACTAGAACCCCCATCAATTAAAAAGAGCGAAGTGAGAATTATAGACCTATTAGAAATTCGTGACAGCAAATAATTCAAAAACAATCCTCCAATTACCGAGCCATTTGTAAAAGTAGAAGGCAGAACTGTTGAAATTGCACTCACATTAATGTGAACTTTCACTGCATTGTCCGTTCCCACGTCACAGGTAAGCCACTATGTTAACAACTTCTGCTACGTTCCGAGTTGACCACATAGGAAATTCATTTACTGGTCTTACTTTAGAATTTATGCAGTTCTAAATTAATAAACTAAGCCGATAGATATTCATAGACAATTCCTAGAACTGATTACAACGAGCAATTTGCGCTCTCGACGGCGTAGTTTTATTGCATGCGCGGTACGATATTTGCTGTGA
>NC_051137.1:37102-67743 GCF_014839805.1 Manduca sexta | reverse complement strand
TTCTTTAACTTTAATATATCAATTCAAATAACACGAGTTTCTGATAAAAAATGTACTGCCAGCTAGCTCTCTTATAAATTAAATATGTAATTATTTTTTTTCATGTTATTACGGTTGCCTGTTGTTCATATTAACTTCATATTTATTGCTTTGTACAAAACATAATATATTTCATACTTAAACTTTAACAATCTACATCACATCACAACTACGAAATAAAATAAATAAAAGTATTTTTTTTATATATTTAAAATCTATATAAGGACCGTTACCCGAAACTTCAGCCAATATTATCCTTTCAGCTTTTATGTTACCCTGGTGGGCTTTGTTTTGGCTTTGGAGCCTCCCGCTACGCGCCGTTGCGGCTCTGAATACACTGGTTTATTGCTACGGCGTTTAGAGGGTAAATTTATGATACAATATTAGGACTCTACATTTTTTGTCATTGCTGTCAAGGACTATAATAATTATTAAACTTTAATGCAAAGAAATATTCAGTAAATAACTAGGATAAATAATAATTTATTATAACATATTATTTATAGTTAACTAAACTACATGACCGTAGAAATTCTAAAATATAACGACATTGCTTTCATTAAAATTTCTTCGACAATAATAATTATTGAACTTGTAGGTTCAGTCAATAATGCTCAGAGTTTATGTTTGCCTGGTAAGCTTTGTTTTGGATACAAGACTCACGCTACGAGGTGTCGCTACAAAATTACGTTATGCTCCATCTTCTAGGCTTGTAGCGTCATCTGTTGTGTACTGGTGGTAAGATATATTTATATTAATATCAGACGTCATAAAACAGACGCTGCTCATTTATTTGTATATGATGTCTACAACAATAATTATAGAATTTTATTTTCATAAGTTTCACACTATTTTCCTAAAAACAGGATATTTTCATAAAAATCTTTAAAGTACCTAATACCTATGACCATTGCAATGGCTAGAAGAGATCAACTATCTATTTTTTATTACTAATGAATAGTAGGGGTGTATTTGTACCACAGAACAGAAGTACATTTTATAGGTTGTGTGATGCAGTCAGTGAGCTCTTTGAGTTTATGTAAGCCTGGTACGCAATGTTTTGGCTTCAGAACTTCCCGCTACGCATCGTTGCTACGAAGTGGGTGGCCTAAAAACATGGAATTATTATTAATTATATTATTACACGCTTCATGAACTAAATTATCAATAATCTTTAATAAATAAAATTAATAGACCGTAAATGGCCGCAGATTAAGGTTAAGAAATAATTCTCTCTTTCAACCCAAAGCTCAAATTCTGTTTACGCAATAACACGATCCGTAGATTTTTATGCCATGCGCCATGCCAGAACATTTGACGGCATAATTAAATTTGTCTGAAACCATATAATTGAAGGAAAATTGGTTTTAATTTTTAAATTTTCAAAATAGTTAAATAAAATAAAGATCAATGTATTACAGATAATTATCAAGAATAACTTAATAATATTATTTCACTTAGTTTGTGTTTTTATTATTTATATCGATAGATAAGATTAATTTTAATTCATAAATATTTTATGCGATAAACAACAAAGATTGCTATTCATGTTTATTTAAAAACAATAGCCGGATAAATCAATCTTGAAATTTATCGAAATAAACAGCTTTCACACTATATCGCGTTATATAATTTGAAACATTTCGATGTACATTCGCGGTAACATAAAAAATCTTTCAGGTAACTTCAGTCAATAGTCTCTCAGAGTTTATGGCAACCTGGTAGGCGTTGTTTTGAATTCAGAGCCTTCCTCTACGAGTCGTTGCTACGAAATTAATTACGTAGAGCTCTCTCTACAGCGCTTGCGGCGCCATCTATACTTTCTAAGGTAAAGTAGAATTAAACATTTCCCTTCATTGGCAACACGATGATATTTTTGTGAAAATCTATCACCAGACAATAAAAATCATTAGAAGTGTAGAATCTCGATATGTTATTATGTAGATATATCAAGTTCTTAACTTCATAATATCGTTATATCAAGATAATTTTAAAGTACCACTTATTAAAGGCCAATTTATAAATATCTATGTTTAGTATCAAATTAAAATACTAATTTAATAGGATTTATTTTTGTATGATTACATGATTAATAAGATTTGACCACAGTTCGAGGCACTAAATACTTTGTTCAAACCTTAACCTCAGTAAATAGTTCTCTAATTTGAAACTAGGTGGCGCATACTTAAAATAAAATATATATTATGTTAACAATTTCTATCAGGCAAAAAAACATCACACAGGTAACAATAAAGTAAATAAATAATAACAGGTTTAAGTGTGTAATAACATATTTATTTCTTATAAAAATGTTAATTCGGTGGTAATCAATAATGCCCGCAACTGATATGTTATCTAAGTACGAGTAGGTAAAGGACAGCTATCGCGCATGCGTAAAAAAGCTCCGCCCTCTAACATTTTCTCTCTTGTTCTAACGGTTACTTGAGCTTAGATAACCTTTGCGATCCTATGCACTCCTGGTATAAAGTAGACATTTTCCGCTCTAATCGGGATTTTCAGAATCCTATTTCCCCGATGATCCGCAACAAATTAGATTTCTAATCCATCTCCACCCTCCTTCTCTATTGCCCGTTTCGTGCTTTTCATGTTAGAAAATTTCCACACGTATCTTAGAGCTTATGCTACCCTGGTACGAGTTCCCTTGGCGGTGGAGCCTCCCGCTACGCGCCGCGCTACGAAAAGCGTAGCGGCGTCGCATCTCTAACGTAACCCCGTAGCATCCTCTATACAATATTTAAGGTTATCGTTTAACATATGTAATGTTAAATATTTTTTAAGCATTATTATTATTATTTAATGAATAATTAAGCGTGTAACTCAATAACTTAAAAAAATAAATATTATATTAATTATTTCGTTTTGATAAATAAAATTTGGCTATAAAGGAAGATTAATTTTTTAGCTTATATTGGTCATTTAATAAATTTGCCACTTTACGTATTAATTTTGTAAAGATTTCCATTGTAACGAAATTTTAAATGCCTACTACCGTAGCCATGGCGGAGGCGTTTACAAAATTACAATCATGTAAATTGGTTTGGAGGCCCTGCGTACTCCGTAGCAGCGGCACGTAGCGGGAGACTACGCTGCTACGTAAAATCTACTAGGGTGCCATGGATTGAAACAGGCTTCGTGTATCGGTGGAAAACATTACAAGTGCGCCAACAGTTCCAATATACATAACAGTTTATCGCAATATTGATGGTGCTACATCAACATTTTTTTGCAATAGCCGAACAAAAAGTGGCCCTTAGGTTTTATAAATATTTGCTGTCTACTTTATAGTCAGTGAAATAGGGTTTTTATAATTCAATATCCTACTTGAATAATACATATTAAGATTTCAGCAATCGAATATTTATACCTTTTATCTAACTCATGTAACTTTTATTCACAGTTAACATATTTCATTTTTATCACCCTACAAAAGCGTTACAGTTTTTTGACTTAAATGTCACTAGACTTTAAAATCTTTTTTTTCACGTTGCATCATTTGAGATAGTGCCCGCGTCATGTTTTTGTTCAGTTTTCTTTTCCGGTTCGTTGTTTTCGCTGTGCGACTAGCGTTGGATTTTACAAAGTTTTGAATAAAAGACTCATACTCTCATGCCTTGAATGAAATTGGCCATGAATACGTCAGAACCGTTTAAATAAACCTGCGTAATTAACTAACTATTGCTAGGAAACATATAATTTTAAAGTTTTACTGAAGATATTAAAGAGATATTACTGTACATAATATTTTATTTATTGGTTCGTTTACTATTTTTACATAAATTTAGGACAATTAATGTAGCAGTTAATATAAAGATGAAGGCTTACCATTATGCAAGGTATGTGTATGGCTAAAGAAATGCCTTAGCTTACGTTATTCACATACAATAGTATTATGAATAACGTATACCAATGGCGAAGGGTCCATATAACTCGATTCCCGCCGGCTTTCCTTTCGTAATTTATAATCTAATTATCATTAGAACTATTTCCAGACCGCAATTATGCATATTGGTACTTATAAGTTGTGTCGGGTTCTCTTTTGGAACAGTCCATCCTCCGCCACTAACATATAGCTAATCGTTGAAAACTTTGGCGTAAAGATCCATTGACACGTACCACAAGCAGACCACATCGCAGTGATAAAACGTGGCCCAGCACTAGATATGTTGTGGTTGCCATGTGGCCGATATCAATCACATCGTACTCATAATTTGTATACGATATGTGGTGTGTTTTCGTCCGTGTGAATTGACCTTCAGTAGTTTTAATAGGTTTTAGTTTAAAACTTATAAACGTAACGAGCCGCGGGATGTTTTTTTATACTTTTCGAATCTCTCAGTACGTGTTAAAACGATAGTGTATCTTCGTTGCAATAACACATGCACATACACCCAGGGTAAATACATTTTGAATCCTTAATAAGTATCTTGCCGCTAATGTAGGTTTCTTGCCGAAGTCATAACATCATCTACCCTCTTTTTTTCCTGTTATATCATCTCACTCAACGTAAACGTGTAGCAGTTTTAAACTTCAACGTATTTATAAATCGTATTATACATATCTAACTACATACATAATACGGATAGTTTTCATTCATACATGTCAAATAATACTTATTTTTATAAATAAAATACCTCACGTTAGGTGTGAAAATACCACACATGATAATGTCAAAGGTCTAAAGATGTCAGAAACAGTGACATCGCAGCCCATTGTGACGTGACAAGCGATCCGTGTCCAACGCGGCACAATTGGATAAACATTCTTTGTGTCAATACCGTCCCCTCGGCTCACGTATGACGCGATAAATGACGACAGGGTTGATTGTGCTGGCCTTACGTGTTGTGGATGATAGAGACTTTAAATTACGTGCTGTACGTTAATTTCCTATTTTAAAAAGGTTTGGGTTGATAATATTTGGGTTTTTCTGCTCAATATCGGCCCGGAATATGGAATTTGTGCCTTATAGCGCATTCGTCGCGAGTCTATACTCGCCCTCTATCACATCATGGGACGGAACACGCTTGGCGAAAAGTGGGTGCCTTGGTTGCCTCTGCGTACCTACCACTTGGGGGATAAATCTGTGATGTGTTTGTTTTGTTTTAATGGGTTGATATAATGGTTAATAAATCGATAACATAAATACATACAACTATTTTACATATATACATACATATATTTTATTAAAAATAATTAAGGAATTTTTAATTCACACAATCCGGAAAATGTGTTTTTTTTTTATTACAGGTTATTCTTAGGTATTTTCTTTGCGGTTCAAGCTATATTGGTCGAACAATACCGAACAATACCAACTTAATAATGTATACATATTATATTGTATTTAATTGAAATTTTGTTTTTTTTTTTTATTTAAAAATACTCGAATAAATTATAACACCTTAAAAATAGTTTGATCAATATCTGTTCACCCCACGTTCCCACAGGCCAAATAGAACCAAACGTATTTCTAACTTTTTCTGGAATCATAATTGGTGGGGCAACGAAAACTACCGATGCATCCCATTACGTATGTACTCAAAAATTACTAAAATATTTGAATATGGATATGTTCCATAATGCTGGTGATAGCATATATTTTATATTCGCCCGTAAGTGTATCACGGTCCGGGATTAGCCAATGTATATTTGGTTCTAAGAGGCCGGCATGATTGTGTCGACTGTCGAGGGGTAATCATTTCGACCTATCCGAAGAATAAAGTTACTTCTGCAAAAACTCAACTTTACAGGAGAGCGATTTAAAGTTTGTCATCAACATTTTTTGATATAATATTTTTCTTATGGGTACTAGGAAATTGGTTCTTTTACCAAACTTGTAAAACATTATTTTGCATTGATTTTCAGCAAAACATTAAATTTTAAACCTGTATTTTGGATTTTAGGAGGTTCTATGTGCATGAGTAACTATTTTTTACGGAAGTGTCTAGGTCGTATAAACATCTGTAGCCTTATTTTTGGGAGAAGCGATAGTAACATGGAAACATATAACTTTGTTCTGTGTAGATACTGATTACTTAGCTAACATTTTACAGTTTTATGTGACAAAAGGTTAAGCATTTATCGAATAAAAGGTGTTTTTCAAAGTACACAAATTTATAAAAAAATAAACAACTTCATATTTATATGTTGGTGCTTAAATAACTCCTCGTTTTGAAAAAAAGAACAAAGAACAAGTGAAGTTTTTGACAAATTATTATGGTACTTTCAAAAGTCCGTTGACATAATAACACAATAGTTATACTCCTTATCGATAGTCAAGTAAAACATAATAAAATTATAAAAACATTAACCACTTTATTGGTGCATAAGCTTTGTATACTTAAACTATTATAGGCCATAGCTAAATCGTGTTTTCACATACTTCTCAAGTTAAGTGTATTAATATAATTTCAACAACGCAATCATTATCTCAACATAGAAAAAGTATTACACTATACTAAATAACTATAATAATACTAAATGATCCGCGAGACATTCTGTCAATCGCTGAAATCAACTTTTCCTAAATTTTCTTACGTTCCGCTCAACTTCCTTAATTTTTTTTCCTAAGATCCTTCTCCTGACAATAACAAACACATCAAAAAAATATTTGTGAAATCTGTCGAGCCGTTCACACCTGATGGCGTGACCAAGGGAAATAGGGATTCATTTTTATATATATAGATCATATTCATCAACATATTGAAGTTTTCATTCGATCAATGTTTAAGAACCAATAAGAACAAGAAAATACAAAAAAATTAAATGTACTCTAGTTAAAAAATTAAATAATAAAAATAAATTACTCATATTCACTACCGCTCAAAATGTTATTATTATTACATAATTCTCTTTAATTAATACTGTCATTAATTGTCATATGAGGCTGCGATCTGAAGCAGTCTTCGTATTGGGAAGGTATAATTCACCCATCAACTAAACTAATGAGATCTTTATATTCGTCTTTAGATAATTTATTTTGCTTTTTATACGCTATCTCTAAAGTTGGTTAGGAAGAAACGGCATTACGCCGTGTTTTTGAGTATAGCGAAATAGTTTTTCAATTTCGCTATGTTCATATTATTCATACAATAACTTATTAAGCTCTGATATTTTCAGGTCAATGAAATAATTTGATGTCATGTTTAGGACTTTATAAGGATCTCCTCTACATTTAGCCTATTGAATAAGCTGACGCCATTCGTCAAAAATGTAAATAGCTTTTTTTTCAGCTTCTCGTTCTATCAAGGCATGCATATATACCGCTGTCTCCTTCGCTCTACGTGTGGCCTTTTCAAGAAATCTATGTTTTATAGACACGTAATTTTTTTTGGCACAGTAGATATATAGAAAGAACACAAAACGGTTTCTGTTTTGCCCACCGCAATTGTCCGACCAAAACCGATATTCGTTAACACCTACTATAACATTTTGCTCTATGAATTCGAGCAAACAACGACCTACTTCATTTGCACCTCTCTTAGCCTTTGTTTCGTCCCATATGTAACAAAAGCCTTTTTCTCCCCATGTCAAAAATTGTGAAGTTAAAACAAAACAGTTTATTTATAATGAGATACGCTGACCTGGCCATGTGGACATGATAATACTTTTTGGAAATCAATAACAGCGATTGAAATTAAACCATTAGATTAAGTATTGTCACGTTTGTCGAGATCTTTTAACCTACGAGCTTAATTTTATCGGACAATTGAATGCAATTGATTCTCTGGACTCGGTACACATGCTTCAGCTGGGCCGAAACATCTGTCCAAACCTTAGGCATGGCTCGTTAAATATTTTCAGCCCCTTCTGGTAGGGGCAATGACATAAAATCTTGAAAATTGTCTACGCTACCTCCTGAAACATAAATAAATGTAAGTAAGAGACCAAACAACTGCCCGCTGATTGATCTGACAAAGAATGACAATGCTGGTGATTCTCCTTTTAAGCCTTTTGATATTATAACCATGTGGGTATAGTTGTAGTCTGCTTTCAGTGACGCACTACAATAAAATAATATTTTTAACAAGAACGTTAATTATTAACACAAAAATATATATATTTTTATTTTTCCGTAAAATTTACTTGAAAAAGGGTGTATCTAACTATATCGTCCCAAGAATAAAGCTACATATTTCCATATAGACCACATGATATCCATCAAACAAAGTTGTTTCTATAAGTAGAGCTGATATTTTTTATGCAATTTCCGATGAATAAAGAAGTACGTTAATAAAAATCATAAATTTTATGACGTATTAAAATATCTCAATTATTATTATACAAACGAAATGATTTTATTTTTTTATTTAAGATATATTTCTATATAAAAAGTCTATTTTCCGTAGAACAAAGTTCTATGTGATTATGGGACCTCTTATTTTGACTATTTAGCTATACAAACACAGGCGATTAAAAAATATTATAAATAACCACATCAGAATAAGTAGATGCTATATAACTATCAATGTGCTTAGAGAAACATATATTTACTTACCTGGAATATCTAATTCTGCGTTATTTATTTTTGCGTTACCTGCTAAAGCATTATAATTTTCACTTGGTGACTTTATTAAAAGTTAATCATGCGTTTAGATCTCGTGCTTTTTATTTTAATAAGATATTTATGTTATTTATGTATATGTATAAAGTTACGAAATGAGCATTTCAACGTGAACGTGCGTAACGCCGGTCTTTCCATAAAACATAGATACAACTGACGATGCAACCCCGCGCGGGGTGCGCTTGCACGGTCCCGATAGCTGCTTGTGACGTTGCGGGGTTATTCCTTGGACTAATAAAACTTATGTACCTTTATTCTTCTGTGATCTTCAAAACTATATAACATTTTGAAATTATGATTTTACTATAAAAAAATATAGGTCTAAATAGACATTAAAATGAAATAAAAGCGATTTGGTTACATCATCATATATACCTTTATTATTCGGATAGGTCGATTTCTTGTCAGTCGACATTCTATTGGACTCTTCTCCACTTACAATCAGGTGCAGTGGGGCCGTGTTGACGTGCCTGTGTATAAAAAAAGATCTAAAAATTTGAACAAATGAGATGAGCTGGTCAAAATTAATTTATATTACAGAACCTTTTAATTCAATTCGCACATATTACTCTATATATATAAAATATGCACATAAAAGATGCAATGTATAATATAACAAACAATAATAAATACAATGAATAAAATATCTAAGAAATACAATAACTTTTTTATTCGCTAGATAAAATATCAGGCAAAGTCCGAAAAGACTTCGAACAAAGGGTATAGATACATTGAACTCGTATCTTTGATATTCTCATGTCACGAACGGATTTAATATTCAAGACCCAAAATGAATATGTAAAATGCATATAATAAAATGTATGATTATGGTGAAGGACAATACCATAAGAACAAAGATAAAAGAAATGTTCTGCGTAAAACTTCTGGCGGTTACCCAAGTGCACTAGAAAAATATTAAATATGGAGAAAACTTTGCGATACTAGTAACGAACTTAAAATGCTTTGATTGTTTTTATTTTCTTGTATACCAAAGACTAGCTTTTGCCCGTGGCTCCCAGATGCAGCGGGGGACTTTGTTTTATAATATATTTTTTAGAACTTTTAAAATGGAACAATCCCGTTATACATCATTGTTGCATAACTTTAACCGTTTACGCAGCGCAGGCAACGAAAGCTCTCAAGACTTATAATTTTCCCCTTTTTTGCAACATGTTTCATTACTGCTCCGCTCCTATTGGTCATAGCGTGATGATATATAGCTTATAGCGGTCCACAAATAAAGGGCTATCCAACACAAAACGAATTTTTCAGTTGAAACCGGTAGTTCCTGAGATTAGCCATTACTGCTCCGCTCCTATTGGTCATAGCGTGATGATATATGACTTTGAACACTCCACAAACAAAGGACTATTCAACCCAAAAATAATTTTTCAGTTCGAATCGGTAGTTCCTGAGATTAGCCATTACTGCTCCGCTCCTATTGAATATAGCGTGATGATATATAGCCTATAGCACTCCACGAACAAAGGGCTATCCAATACAAAATGATTTTTTTAGTTCGAATCGGTAGTTCCTGAGATTAGCCATTACTGCTCCGCTCCTATTGGGTATAGCGTGATGATATATAGCCTATAGCACTTCACGAACAAAGGGCTATCCAACGCAAAAGAATTTTTCAGTTTGGACCGGTATTTCCTGAGATTAGCCATTACTGCTCCCGCTCCCTATTGGGTATAGCGTGATGATATATAGCCTATAGCCCTCCACGAATAAAGGGCTATCCAACGCAAAAAGAATTTTTCGGTTTGGACCGGTAGTTCCTGAGATTAGCGCGTTCAAACAAACAAACAAACAAACTCTTCAGCTTTATATAATAGTATAGATTTTGCAGATTTAAATGAATATAGTAAGAAAGATAAAATTGTTGACCTTAAATGATATTCTAACAAATAGAACTTTCGCATTTTTCACAACTTTAAATAAAATTTTAATTAAACAACTAATGTAGATAAAACAAATTTTATTTGGTAGCATATTAAAGTATGACTTTTTAATTAGATCGGCTTATACATGTAACTGACGAGTAGCATTTATTCAGAAACTGTGAAACAGAACCTTAGAGTTAATATCGTGAAACAATAGAAATGAAGCCGATGCATTTGTAAAGGATTGCGATGTAGAGAACATAGTCTATGCTCGGACTCTTAGGAATATCATGATGTATGGCAGAGGAGAGCTAACTGATTTTTGCCTAAGAATCGTCTTTCTTAATCTTAGTTATCGCCTTTCCTTTCGGTCTTGCATACATAATGATATTCCTTAGTACCAAATTCTTTAGTGACAAAAAACATTACGTCGAAACGTCGGGAGAAAATTACAATTTAGAAACCGCGATAAAAGCCGCAAAATAGTTTTATTTTAATGTTTAACATTCGCGTAAACATAAGAAATTAAAAAAAAAAGACAAAATGTTTTTTAGTACTTTAAAACTTTCATATGACCTAAACTTGATGTTTCCAAGCAATTATTCGAAAATCTTTGCATATTTTCTTTCGTAACTCTTGCGCTGTAAATGTATGAAACGAATGCTCAAGGCCGTTTGTTCACTGGAAAGCCTTAAGTCGGAAAGTTCATAGGATCAGATTAAAACTTCAAATTGGTTGCGTACAATTATAAACAGACTATACACAGGAGAGGTCAACTTAAATTGGTCCTTTGTAGAGCATTTAAAACTTTCCATGCGGAAAGAGTTGCAGATAAAGTTGTCGGAAAATTGCTTTTTCAACTTAACTGTTTATATACTTTGTTGTCTTGATAGTCATTGCGCTAAATTTATAAGAAATACTTAATCTATACTTATAATAAATCTGTAGAGAGGTCAATTCTGTACATGAAATATATTTACAAAATAACTATCAGGGGGTGATTAGGGATCGATACTGATGCCAAAAATGCAATTAGTAAAATTTTTGTCTGTCTGTCTGTCTGTATAACCGTTATAGAAACAAAAACTACTAGACGGATTTTAACGAAACTTGGTACAATTATTTGTCATACTCCTGTGCTGGTTATAGTATACTTTTCATCACGCTACAATTAATAGGAGCAGAGCAGTGAAGGGAAATGTTGGGAAAACGGGAGAAGTTATTCAATTTTTAATCTTCCGTCGCGTGTGCAACCTTAATGGTTAAAGCTACGCAGAAATCATGTATGACGGAAATGTTCTCCTTAAAATTATGTAAAATATATCCCACGACAGCATATGTCTATCTTTTATGGTTGACTCACAATAACACGTGTAACTCCCGATAGCTTAGCAGTTCGAAGCATTCTTATTATATTTGTCTACTCTTACGTTTATAACACTCTCAGTCATCCCTAATTAAAAAGTTAACATTATTAAATATTTCATAAAAAGAATCATAGAAATCGGTATAGAAACACCAAAGTTATACATGAAATACGCTAATAATAAGCCATCACGCGTGAATACTGAATCATGCTATAAGATTCCTTCGATTTCACCAGGATCCCATCATCAGACCCTGACCGGACAATCGGACCACCTGCATACCACCATACATTAAAAAAACATCCCGACAAATTGAGCACCCCCTCCATTTTTGAAGTCCGAAATCCACGCGGGCGAAGCTGCGAGCGGAAGCTAGTCATCAATAAAAAAAAATCAACAAGATAAAAATTGAAAACCAGAATGAACCTGGCTTTTATTACATTTATATTGCTTAATTGAACACGCCATCAAAGCGAAATAGCATGCGTTTTTTATCTTGAGGTAATAGAGGCTTCGATGGTCGATATCCTACTGCCAGTAAAATCAATGTTATTTTTTTTCACCTTCGTTAGTGTGCAAAAAATAACATTATTATTGAAATATAATTGTTCCATTAATTTACATTATTATTTTACGGAGTATTTGTAGGTTTGAACCTGACCATTTTTTATCGTATTCCTTCTGGTTCTTCGATATTATTATAAGTATTCTTGGAGACTTCACATATTACATCATAAATATTAGGAATAGACTTTATTTTTTGCTTTGAATGACGAGACAAGCTTGTCGTCCGCTTGATAATGACAACAGTAGAAACACCATCCAAAAACTGGAATTACAACTATTGTTTGGTATTCCACTGCGCTCGCCATCCTGAGACGTGAGATGTTAAGTCTTATTATGTCCAGTAGTTACACTGCCTACAATCTTCTTCAAAAACTTGAAGTGCCTTCTCTCAAACATAATGTAATTTATACTTTCAAGGTGGAACCTTAAATATTTTTTTTCCAACAAAATTCATAAGGTCTTATCATATCTCCGGTCACGTATTGCATAAAATCCGACGCAGCTTTTCGGGTCTAGTATACCGCATAATATTTTTCACTGACATTGTTTTTGGACTCATTTAAAAGGCACAACTTTGTACAGCACAAAGTTCCTTTTTTGATATTGTTACGACTGCTTCAGTGGGATAATATTGCCTGCGCGATACGAAACTGCTCTGAATATTCGTGTTCAAACCTCGGGTGGGCAAAGTTATGTTGGTTATAGTGTATTAGTTTACTGCTCATTATCAACACGGATTTGGACTGATATGGCGATGGGCTCGCTCCCTATCACATTATGTGATGAAAGACATAATCGGAAAAGTAGTTTTCGCTACGCCCTCGTGATATGCTTTCCCATGGTCTCAAACTATCTCCATACCAAATTTTATCGATACCTTTTCGGTAGTTATAAAATTTATCCCGTTGAGACAAACAGACGCGGGGGTCTTTGTTTTAAAATATGTAAGGATTTTTTACTTTTTCTTATTAATTCAAATAAATATTACAGATCATACACTCACGCCTGCTCAAGGAACGAATTGAGTAGCAGACAACTCTTACTATTATATCGAATTTGAAACTTTGTCAAGAAGATTGGGGCTTTGGATGTTTCATAACCACGGTTTAAATTCGGAAACCGCTAAACGGATTATTATTTGTACTTAGAGAGATCTTGTTCTTAATGTATATAATCAAATATAGGCAATATAATACTTAAAATTGGATGGGATATACCGGTATATTTATGTGGTCGGAGCCTCGTGGAACACTTAGTAAAAGAACAATAACTTCTCCCACGAACTTGTTAAAAGTCACTTTTCCCGGAGACATAATTTACATCGAGTTAACACAATAACCTCTGGTCTTTGAGAATTTCTCAACGAACCTATTAAAAAGTTCAGCCAGCTTTTTGGGGCATGATTTTTGTTTGATCTCAAAATTTTCTTGAGGGATCGGTTACTGTGATTTTCAACTTTCAATGTAAATTTTTTCTACCGATTAATTGGACGATCAACCTGCTCGGCTGATTGGTGGCGATATAACCGTCTAGAAACAACATGCTGAACTTTGATTTTTGAAAATAGTCCGGGGATGTTACATTCCATACTTCTCAAATAGGCAACAATTGTCTATAATTTTGTAGGTAGACGATAACGGAAACTATGAAAGTGGTAAAAAATCTCTCATAAAGAGCTAAACTACCCCTGACTAATATGGACTACATGAACAACACAGGAACAGAACAACAAGTTATTATATGATAGAGGTCGAATTTATTGCCATATCGGGTACGAATTTTATTGAGCTGCAAAATCCAATATCACTTCTCCGCAACCCAAGATTCGAACCTGGGACTTATGAGAAGTGATCGTACCGCTCATGCGATACAACTACGCCATCGAGGCATTCATTACTTTATTTGAGAAATCATTTTTACGCAAGCGTAGCCGTAACCTAAGTTAGTTAGGAAGTCCCTGTTAAAAAGTCAGATAAATGCTATTCTTTATTAATTACTGCCATCGCTGAAACATTTCATTCGTTGCTTACTTTATTTCGATAAATATTGAGTTACTCGAGTTGTAATCCACGGGGATCGGAAAGCAGTTGAGAAGTAGAAAAAGCTGAGTAAATTGTAGTGCAAACAATCGGTACGTGTTGGTTTTGAGATGCGGTGATACTAACGGCGTGCCGCGGTGTGTGTAATATTTTTTATAATTAATTTACCTTAAATTAAGGAAAGTTCGTAAAGGACCGACATGACAAAAAAATTATATAGAATATAATACTTATTGGATTATTCTATAATAATATAAATAGTACTCATGAACGTCAGGATCCATGTTATTAGGCTTAATAATAAAATGTGAAATTTTAAGTCACATATAGTGTTCATATTATCACAATCGACCAAACTCAAAACATGAAACTATTTACTGTTTTAGTTATATACTGCCGGCATCTTATGTACTTACTTCCAGCGTCTTTTTACTTCACTATTTACTACTCCAGCTCCTTATGTATTTTCGAGCTTTATTAATTTAATTCACCTTTTATATAGTACATTGCTTTATATACGGTCTTTTTGACATTTTGTTAACGAATGAAACCACATGTCCGTTTTTATCTCTCACTCGCATTGTGTCAAAAATCATTCATAAATAAAGAACATTTTCACAAAAAATCCCATTGTTTTATCATTTTGTAGTTTAGTGCGAATATGGCGAGCGATGTAGCCGCTGCGATAGATATAATAGCAATTGTGGCATTAAAGCATGTAAATATATAAAATAAAATTACTTCTTGTTTAAAACAAACACTTTTTTATTTTACATCTTCGGTTCCAGTATATTATTATAAATTGATATTATTAAGAAGATAAGAATTTGGTTTCATTTAGTAACACTATGTCAAAATGACCTGTATCCTGAATTACACAAAGTCGCTTTCCGCTCGCATTCTCACCATAGCTTTAAGAAGTAAATTGAATAACATCTCCAACGTTCGGTATGTGAAACGATGTAGATAAATATAAATAACTAAATTCCCGACACTTCATCACGGGATCGAAACCCGCGGGATTTTCGGTTACGTTCAGTCGTTTCCTTTTTTTGTAAGCCAGGGTTAACGGCTTAGCGACGGACGGCCTGTCTAGGGGTCATAATACACCTTTGTATTATATGGAGAGAATGGCATTTTATTTCCTTGGATTCTGGTGCTTTTGGGGGCTTAGGATAAGTGCCTTTTTTCAAGATATACTAAAATCTGTATAATATTTTTGACTTCCGCAGGTTACAAAATATGTCATAACTATTCCTACATATTATATCGACGGTTGTTAGGCGAAAATTGACTTAAGCGATAATTTTTTTCGAAAAATTTTAATTAGTTTTAAAAATATATAATAAAGTACTGATTTTAAATATGTACAAAACTGAGTGTCCCAAAAAAATGTCGGTTATGTCAATTAGCCTTTCAACCATTGATACACATACACATATTTGTGTCTTTTATCACCGAAGAGTTAGGCAGAGGCCCAACTAGTGCACCTACTTTTTGGCCGTGTGTATTCCAACATCACTCTGTCTGACCTGGAATTCGAATCAAAAACATCAGAATGGTAGTCATACGATGCACGCAATAAAGCTACGCAACCGAAGCATCCGGGCATATTACTTGTAATTTATATTTTATTCATATTTAAATATTTTTTTTAGCACAAATCTACAGATTTTTTACTTGTCAACCATTCCAGATAAAACTTTCTCTTCCATACCCTAGTTAGTACTATTTGAAGCCGACTATCGGAAACTGGATTTCGGTAAGTCAGGTCACGGATTCTAGTTTTGCCGGCTTATCGCAGTTAGTTGCAGGGAGGCAGCGTCCACCCACAAAGTAAAGTCAATTAAAACAGCAGCAGATTTCGAGAAACATTAAATTAAGAGTTTCTCGCTCGATTTAAGTTAAGTTGTTTTTAAAGTAGTTCCAACTTAGATGCGCGTTTTATATTGTCAACTATACGTAGTGGTAGTTGGGTATACAAATAACTTTTTGCTAGTGGTAGGATATATACATCCGCCCGGATAGCGAACACTATACACAAGATGTTACCCACCATCATGGCCCCCGTGTGTCGCGTTCCGGGAACAGCGTGTGTATATCTGATTCCAACAGGTCGGAATAATTATGTCAACTGCCGAGGGTTAATCATCTCTCGTCAGTCGATATTCTATTGGACCCCATTCCACTTTCTATCAGGTAAAGTGGGGTCACTTTGCAGCACAAGTACAAAAATAAATTAATTAATTAAATATCGGATATTAGGTCATTTACAGCTGATTAGATGATACTATCATTTTTTTAACATTAAGATGCCTTTATATAGCCTGACCAGGAAAATAGAAAACCTGCTTTAGGCCGCCACTTTTGCTTTTTCGTTTTAAACGTTGTCAATTATACAAGAAATTAAGTTCATATTATCATAACATGGTTTTTCATGATTTCCAGTCATAAATAATTTTACACAATACTGTACGATATTGAACAGCCATCATGCGAGACACCAGACGTAAAGGCTTATAACAACCACTTATTAGGGATAACTTAAATTATAACTATTGTGGAAACGGAGCCAATACAAGTAGAAGAACCAGAATAGTCAATAGAAAATGAAGCTGAAGAGACTTTTGGAGAATGCATGGATTTTGCAGGTTCTGTGGAAATATCGCTAAAAGAGGCTCTTCCAGGAGACGAACGGTCAGCTTGGAAAGAGGCGATTCTATCTATTATTCTATTAACTCGTGTGTCCGCTCTTGGCTTGCCGGCGAGCCCGACAGCCACATGACATTACGCGTGACATTACGCGTGTCAGGGAAAAACAACCTTATTATGTAGTATATAAGGTTATATTCCCGCGACACACGTAAATGTCAATGTCACATTGAGAGGACCCAAGAGTCTTTATTAGACTATTATTAATGTTGTTAACCGTATTCGGTTGTCTAACGTGTTAACTCTATTAAAAATATAAGTTCCTATTCGACCGAAAATCTTGTTTATTTTTCACACTTACTCTGCAAGGGCGACTCGAAGCCTAAAAAGAACGACGTTTACTATACCCATAAAACCAATCACAAAGGCAGAAACCTGTAAATAAACAAACAATGTGTAGTCATTGTTGTGTGTCGGTTTGAAGAACATTGTAGCCAGTGTAACTACTGGACATATTAAGACCTAACATCTCATCTCTCAGGATAGCAAGAGCGATGGAATACCAAACAATACTTTGTAATTCAAGGTGTTGGATGGTGTGCCTGCTGTTTATGGGCGGTCGTATCGCTTACCATCAGGCGAACAACAAACTCGTCACGTCATTTAAAGCAATAAAAAAACCTAAATGCACTCAAAACTAAGAAATAGTAACATGTATTTTATTCAGTAAGTAATCTGGTAATTTACCCGCTTTAAAAACATGGAGGCTCACCTGAAATAAATATACAGGCGAAATAAAACCGAGGAACACAATTAATTATTTACGTTGCGTACATTTTGTATGGTCGGCGCTGTTTAACAAAACTTTATGGTAATGAGTTACGTAGATAAGCCAAACTCGAAATACTTTGAAAACACACGCGAGTAACTTCGTAATCAATGTATATGAAATGAACTTAATTTAGAGTTGGTAAATAATTAATTAAGTTCCATATTTATTTGCGCAGTCTGTAAATTCTATGCAGAATTAATTAGTATGGCTAATTATTTTCTTCTAATCTAATATAAATATTAACTATAAATATATAACTAATACAGGTTTTTCTTCGGTAAATATCATCAGTAACTCAATTATTTAGTATTTTCCCTCTGTATATGTGATAGTTGGGGTATTGTAAGGTTTTGTATTTGTACTGCTGTTGTTAAGTGACCACACTGCAGCACGGTGCCATAGGTTTACTTTACAGTGCCTGTATAACAAAAAAATGTTTTAAACCAGTCTGTAACAAAACGAGATAACTGGCCGCTACAAATAACATCTAAGCGCTTAGCAAACGTACCCACGTAGCACGGATAAGCCCGGTTATTTCTCATAAAAATGTTTTGCTCTAACAATGCGTTGTAGAAGTGAAATATCACTTTGATACTTGGCCAAGTTCAGTGTTGATAAAATAAATAACGTGGATATGATTAAACTGAGATTGGCTCGGTGGATTAGTTGTATTACGCTACAACAGCGGTGAGGTCGCGGGTTCGTTCCCCGGGTTGGGCAAAGTGATAGTGGGTTTTTCCAATAAGTTGCTAGATATACTGGCTGATGACATGAGTCTGAAATTTGTATCCGATGTGGAGGCTCCCTTTCTATCACATCATGGGACGAAAGAAAAACGGCGAAAATTGGGTGCACTAATTGTGCTCTCCCCCATTTCTTTCAGGAGAAAAGGCCCGTTTCTTTTCTTTCTCTCTCTCTCTCTCTCTCTCTCTGAGTATGTATTATTAAACTTGTATATTTTGAAATATACTATAATATGGATCTTTTGTTTATGTATGTGGGTTTTTTTACAAACTCCGTGACTTACAACGGATTTATATACACACCTGTGTTGGAAATTAATTTGACCAACCATAGGGGCATCATTTGTGTCTCCGCCTATACATGTAATAATAATCTGGACTTTAAATAATGTAATTAAAATCGTAATAAGCTTATTTATACACCCTTTTAAACAAAAAATTACTTAATTACTTTGAGTCAAATAAAACCAAAATTGTCTCATAAAAGAATGTTCTAGTAAAACATCTTCACGGTTCTTTTAAGTTGATTCACTAACTCTCAAGACAACGTTATTTTAACACTGAAATTGCAAAGGAACGGTTAATGGCGCGCAATTAGTTCCGGTGTGCTTGATTTTTGACACAATGTGAGAAAAGGAAAATTTGGGACTGCAAATGGGAATGGCTTTTATGATTGTTTTGTATTTCATTTTACATTGACTAGAGATATTAACGCATTGTAAACTTGGTTCTAACTATGATTTCCCTTGTGTGAAATTTCCTTTTATAAACTGCCATCGGAAAATGATCCTAGTGCACTTGACGGTAAGTGGGTCCAAATAGAGTGTAAAAGTGCCCGTATAAAAAATAACTTCTAACAGCAATCTAAACATACAAACATCTTTGAAAATACTCACATCCATATTTATTAATTAATACTTAATTTGAAATTAATGATCTAGTAACTAATAACTAAACTATCATTCAGGTACAAACTAGCTTTTGCTCGCGGCTTCAACCATGTGAAGAAGTCTTCCTGAAAAGTCGCGCTATATATTTTCCCGAGAGAAGAGAGAGAGAAAGCTTATAACATTCCCAGGGTCTTAAACTATCTCCATACCAAATTTCATAAAAATCCGTTTAGTACATTTGGAGAAAATCGATAACATACAGACAGACAGAAAAAGGGACTTTATTTAAAATATGTATAGATATGAATTATGTTTTGAGCAGGCAAGTATTCTAACAATCTGAACACAATATTAGGTATCATGGACTTCTGATTTTCTAACATTAAATTATACGTTCGAATAGCTGCAGAACAAAAGCGCTTACTATGCAATAAGTGCACCAAGTACAAATGAATAATTCATGCCGAGGCCGAGACAATGAGAATAGTAAGCATTTGTAGGCTAGACATTTTATGTATTTACACAAATACATACTTATGCATTGAGGACATGGTTATGTATCTTTTATTTGTTCTGTACACTATTAAATGCCTGTATTGTTGTGAGAGATGTAAATATCGGCTTCACTAACGTATTGGAAGTTTTAGGTAATAAGTTTCCATGGTTTATTTATTTCTGCTTTGCTTATAATAGAATATATATTATATCCGCTCGGATAGTGACCACCATACACAAGGTGTTAAAACCTGCCATAATGGTTCACGTAAATGTGTCGTGTACTGGGATCAGCCAGTGGATATCAGGCTCCAACAGGCTGGCATAATTGTGACGACTGCCGAGGGGTAATCATCTCTTGCCAGTCTATTTTATTGGACCTACTCCACTTATCAGTCAGTTGACATTTTGTTGCACTCCACTCCACTTACCATCAGGTGCAGTGAGGTCACATTGCACGTATAAAAATATTCGAGATAAAAATACAGCCTATCCAGGGCATTTTTATTTTACTCTCATTTATGTGTGCCGAATTTGATTAAAGGCTGTTCAATGGTTTATGCGTTTATATATCTAAAATTGTTCACAAAATTCGCATCTAAAATATCAGTAACTTTAAAGATTTATTTAACAACAATATTTTTATACAGCTGATCCATTTCGACTTGTCGATGGCGTATGAGAAATTGCTTGAACTTAATTCAAACAGTCCTGAATATTGAAACGTATGGAACATCGATTTTTCGTAGTGTCGTTCACGAAGTTGATTTTAATCGGATCAGTTTCAACTGTACCGTCTGACTGATCGCAGACTATCTTAAATGTACAGTTTTATTGACGTGCACCTACTATGTTCTACCTCTGCACCGCCTCAGGTTGACTGATAGAGAATAACTCTGGCATTAAGTTTTTACATGTTTTGTATGAAGTGCAATAAATAAATAGCTAGTGAGGATTGTAAAGGATATTTAACCTATAACATTTTTGTTTATGTATATATTCATGTGATATGATAAGTTGTTTTTAATTATAAATAATAATAATAGAATCAGCCCTGTATTATATACTTGCCCACTGCTGAGCACGGGCCTCCTCTACTACTGAGAGGGATTAGGCCTTGGTCCACCACGCTGGCCTAGTGCGGATTGGTAGACTTCACACACCTTCGAAATTTCCTATAAAGAACTTCTCAGATGTGCAGGTTTCCTCACGATGTTTTCCGTCACCGTTAAAGCGAACGATAAATTCACAAAGAATACACACATGATTCTAGAAAAGTCAGAGGTGTGTGCTCTTGGGATTTGAACCTGCGGACATTCGTCTCGGCAGTCCGTTCCACACCCAACTGGGCTATCGCCGCATTTTTAATTACTACATTTATACCTAGTCTTGCCATAAATATTGTAATAAAGAAAAAAGAAAATTGTTAACTGCAAATAACATTTATTACTTTTACAGTGTGTCAGTTTAATACATAAATATAAAACAATTAAAAATATAAAAAGCTTATTCGAAGTGGTCTCCATTGGCTGCAATACAGTCCTTTAAACGATGAGGCCAGTTATCAATAGAAGCACGCACTCTTTCCATGGGAAAATTCTTCACTGCCAATCGTATAGATTGTTTTAGGGACTCAAATTATCATGGCGTTTAGAGCAAGCTGTACTCTCTAAAACTGACCACAAATCATAATCCAGCGGATTAAGATCGGGACTAGACGACGGCCAGTCTTCAGCTCTGATGAAGTCCGAAACGTTCGATTCCAACCAAGACTGCGTGGACCGAGCTTTATGACCCGGCGCCGAGTCTTGCTGGAAGGACCATACTTGGTTATTGAACATGGTGATGTTAAGGGGCTTAACTACCTTCTCAAGAATGGTATCTTGATACACTTGTGCCGATGTTTTGATACCTTTTTCACAAAAATATGGCTCAGTCACTCCTTCATAGCTAACACCCCACCAAACCATCACTGAAGTCGGATAATGTCCACGTTGCACTCTGTCGACTAATTGGGAAGCTTCCTTAGAGCTTTGAGCATAAATACGGTCATTTTGTTTGTTAAAATGTTGCTCAATTGTAAAAATTTTCTCATCCGTAAACAAAATTTTTCTGTGACCTCCCTTTGCGTACCGCTTCAGTAGTTGTTTCGATTTTACCACCCTATTCTTCTTTAAATTATCAGTTAAGAAATGGCCAGTGCGTCTCTTATAGGCTGCAAGTCCTAAGTCATCTTTTAAAATACGCGACATGGTTCTAGGTGCTATCTTCATTTCCCGAGATAAAATCTTTTGCTTTCGGACAGGATTTCTTCGAATTCTTTCCCTTACTGCTTTGACCACCTTTTTCGTACGAACACTACGTGGACGGCCAGATCTTTTCTGTCACAAACAGAGGAGGTCTCATTGTACCTATTAATAGCCCGGTACACAAACATTTTACTAATACCAAGTGTATGGAGAGTTTTAAAAATTGCATTTGGCTCCATACCTACTTTGTGTAATGCTATCACAGCGATTCGGTTCTCTTTATCACCCCACACCATTTTAATATCGCAAAATATTTTACAATGTATTGGCGCCAAAATGAGAAAACACAATGAACAATCGTATAAAAATGACAGATTCGAAATTCAAATGTAATATTTTTTTATAATTAAGTGTAACAGTATTTATGGCCAGACTAAGTATATTGACGTAGTTAATATTAGAATTTAATAAAGGGGGATAATTAAGTCTGTATATGAAGGATTTCCGTCTTAATTCAAAATAACAACAAATATTTTAAATATAAAATAGTCCAATAATTATCTAGTATTTTTTACGAATAAGCTAATAGAGTATTTGTATCGATTAATGAGTCTCCTGTGTCATTTTGAGATGGAACACACATGGCGAAAAGTTGGTATACCAATCAGAGGCGAAGAGTCCATATAACCCGATTCCTGCCGGCTTCCCTTTCGTAATTTATGTATAACTAATTATCATTAGAACAATTTGCAGAAAACATTTATGCATATTAGTCCCTAGGAATACCTGACTACAGGTACCTATAGTATGTACGATACAACATATTCACACACACAAACAACATCACGCATTTATCCCCGAAGGGTGCACCCTTAGTTGCAACTAAGGTACCCACTTTTCACCAAGTGCATTTCGTCCCATGATGTGATAGAGGGCGAGCCTATCGCCATGTCGGGCACAAATTCCAGACTCCGAGCTGATACTGAGCAGAAAAATCCAAATATCACTGCCCGACCTGGGATTCGAACCTAGGACCTTAGAGCGCTGTCGTACCGCGCATGCAGTACAACTACGCCACTGAGGCAGTCTCAACATATAATACCTATAATATGTTGTGTCGGGTTCTCTTTTAGAAAATTTCACCCATCACCACTAATACCATTCCACCTCTGTTTAAAAAAATACAATGTGTGTGTGTTTAGCAACTTACGCACTAAAAGATCTCAGACGGTCTAATAATAATAAAGGAGGAACTCTTTTCATTACATTTCAAGTGTAAGTAGGGTATGTTGGGAGTGGATGCGTAAAGTAGGATTTGTTTTATGTAGAACCGAATAAGTGAACTCTACAAAGTAATTCCTAAGTTTGAAGTCTCTAGTTTCTGAGCGTACGGTATTTCGCTTAAACTAAAGTATATATGTAAATATATACTTATATATCTAACTATACAGTAAGCGGCTATAGTAGTGGCGATAGCCTAGTTGGGAGTAGAACTGACTGCCGAAAAGAAGTAGACAAAAAACCTAAGGGCACGCACCTCTAACTTTTCTAAAGTTATGTATGTATTCTTTGTGAATTATCACTCTATACTCATCTCTCGTCAGGGACCTTATTCTCTATGCCACACGTTATTTTTACAGAGCGTAACAAGCTCGTAACGCATCGCGTCACGTTCAATACAATAGAAATTGGCATACAGAATACCATTCCACACAAATTTCACGAAAATAACGTGACACGGCCGCGTTACGCGTTTGCAGTGTCATAGAGAATAAGGCCCCAGTCACCGCTCTATCTATCCCATTCCACTTACCATCAGGTGCTGTGGGATCATTTTACCATGCACGTATAAAAATAAATATATTTAGCGTTTTTAACGTTTATATGTTTAACAATTAACTGAAAACTAAAATAGTATTTAGTACTTATAACAAAAACTTAATTTATTTACTAAACAATTTTAATCAAATTAGTTAACAAATAAGCAAGAGCAAGAACATAAAAATAAAGCTAGCGAAATGCAATGTGAACGTCCGTTCGATCCTAAGCAAAGTGCAAGCAAAAGTATATCGCCAACGCAGTAGTCCGCTGGCCAGCTGGTTCAGTATCGCGCCCTTTTTTTCTTTCCTTCTTTTTCTTTTTGTACGACTGGCCACGTCACCTTGCTCATTATATATACTAACTTATTTTACTTTGTTACAGGTATGTAGATTTTACACCACATTCGGTTGATTACTGTGAAAACTGCAACATAAGGTAAAATAATTTCTCATACCAAATTTCTTTTGAACGTTGATTCACAAACAGTTTCACAATGGAGGAAATGATCGATTTATTTATAAGTCAACTTGCATTAAGCCGCGACGTTGCCAAAATATCTTGGCTTCAGATCGACTTTTATTATTTACAAGTATAACTAACACGAGCATTGAATTTACTTATGTTCCCACTGTAGCTTTTGTCGAGTGGAGAGATATTATCCATGACATTTTGAGTACGACAGATTGTGATAACAGTATCTGTAAAATCTTTTATTTTTATTACGATTTTAGTTTTTAAATTTATGTCAATAAAGTGGTATTTTCTATACGGAAATATAACAAAATTGCACTTTTTATACAGGTAAATATATATTTTAGACGTAAAGCCGATACTTACAATAGATCGAGTACAAAAATAACGTAAGTATAAATATTAAATTCTAATATAACATAATATAATATGATATGTTATATTATAATATTCACTTACACGACGATAACATGATTATTTATATTATAAACTTATTATTCTATTATAATTTGTTTTTTTTGGATCTTAAACGCGTTTCAATGTTACGAAGCAACGTACTAAGCGCAACGTCGGGCATCCACCCACGAGGTGGACAGATCTAATGAAAGTCACTGAAGGTCGCCGGAGCAGGCCCCGATACGTCGATCTACAAATCTTTGGGGAAGCCTATGGTCAGCACTGGACATCCTGCGGCTGATGATAATGATGATTCTTATTTAATAAGTACGTACGTTTCTTATTTAATAAGTTTAACAATTTAATTATAGCTTAAAATAGCTAAATGATAATTCTATAAAAACTGATGTGACCGTACGCAGGAGCTTCCGACGAGACACAGATAAATTGGCATTAAAACTCATTTAAAAACTTCGCTTCAAGAGTCAGATGTTGTATTAGTTGTAAGATACTAAATACAGAATAGAATTATGAGAAATATCTCCATTTTTATTTAAAATTTTAAGCGTCAAAGATAATAAAAACAATAATTAGAATAATCCCTCATGCATAGAAAATAAATAATATAGTTTGCAATGATATTATTCCTCAATATCACTAACTTCAAATTAGTATGCAAGTCTTTTACAGGCGACCTAAAGAACTGTAAGGAAGTTGGAGCCAAAACGAATATTTGGATCACGCAAATATTTTTATTCCTTTTTGGGGTAGGGATCATCAATCGCTGGCCCAATATTATAAGGTCCTATGTTAATTTTTTACTTCTTTTGCAAATATTAGATTTAAATTTTTGATGTTGGTCAAAATGAAAAACAATAATAATTATAATTTATAGGTCCTCTTTTATTTATCTTTCAGGATTATTTAAAATTTTCGCTGCAAAAGAGTTAGAATCATGTAATATATTTGTGTTTGTATATACAACCTTGTAAATGTGAGCCAGTCAGTGCCAGCAATTTTTTAAATACTTTGTATAAATGAAACTGGCAAGGAATAATCAACTCTCGCCACTCGACACTCTATCTGAACGAAACTCTACTTAAATAAACACGTAATGTAATCCTCAAATAAATATTTGTCACGTACATCGTTGAAGTAAATGTAAACATAAAAACATTCGTATATTAAATGTACATCATAAAAATGTTCTTAAACGGGCCGCAAACACTCTACGTCACTTCGTAGGTATTATTACGCGAACATACGTAACACGCTCTTAGAGGGAGCGATGCGGAATAAGCCTCTTTTATCATGACGCTGCAGTCACAGTACCCGAAATATTATGAGGGTAGCGGAATCTGACTTGTGTCACTAATGCTACGACGTAGCATTGTAGGTGTCGTAGCTTCGCCTTTGGAGCTTTGGAGCGTTTTTGACGTGTTAAGCCGCTGTTTTCGCTTTTCTTTCAGCAGCTTACAAAAGAGTTTTATTTCTTTTTTAAATTTTATTATTTAACGGCATATTGTTGTCATATATATTATATTTAATATCTATAACCTATATTACTCTTTTGTGTTATTATAAAAGTAAAATATCCAGAATATCCGAACCATAAAACTATAAATCCAATACAAAGAAACATTTGGAACGGGCATCGCATAGATGTCAAACACACCGACAGATACGATTTTTTGAACCCTACTCCAAATAACAAATACATAATCCAGTTTTTCTTGATCGAGAAAAATGTTGATGGGAAATGAAATTGTCAGACGTCCATTTTCACGGATGTAGAGTTTATGTAATGGAATATTTGAATTTTTTATTTTTATAAAGTACTAGGTGTTGCTCGCGGCTTCACTGGCGAGAAAAACTGGTTGCAAAATTCTAAAACAGGAAACGACGCCAGTACCATCTATTTAAAAAAAAAATAATTTCCCATGGAAGAAAATTACTGAGATAAAATTAGCTTATTTATTAACCCAACATATGGTCTACCCGTGTGAAAAATTTTATCCAAATCCGTTCAGCTCTTTCTGAGTTTACTTTTAACAAAACATCTAATTAAAATTCATAATTATTTAATCATATTGGGTACCAGCTTAAAAACCACTACTACAGTCCATTATAGTATTGTAATGAATTAATTATAATTTAACACTTTATTTTATATTGGAATTATTACGGAACAGAGCATTTTCTAAAATTTTGGACAGATAGATAAAATTGTTTTCCTTTCTTTAAATTAATATTGTCATAGTGATTTTGTGTAACCACATTTTAAAGACGTGATTGTAACTTCCGGGTAGACGAATGGCGCTCTTCTATAAAAAAAAAATGTGTTCTTGTTTGTGACATGTAACTTTTAAACGATGAGTAATTAAAAACAATAATATTATTGATTGATGGATTGTATAAATTATATCTTTTTCTTTAATTATAATAATTAAGAGGTGATAAAATAAAAAAATTCGACGATACAATACATTTATAGATTATGTTCTATTTCGTAACAATTCGATATTATTTTACCATTCTATACATAAACAATAAGCCGTTGTAAATAAAATTAAAAAATACTTAGAAATAACGCTGAAACACCAGGAAAACCATTACTGTAAGCCTCGGCTCCTGAAGAATAAATGGAGCGGATTTTTCCAACAATAACATAAAGATCGAGGATTACTGTAGCAAAATGTTTCTGGTGCTTCCAATCGTAAAATAGCTATTCTTGTAAAATGACATTGGGACATTTTGTATTTAGATGATGTATTAAAAATGGCAGATTTAGGAACTCTAAAGTTCCAACAAAGAAAAATCAAAGAAGGCTAAACTATAATAAAATCTCATGATGAATAAAGAAAACAATTTAATTTTCGAAACTTAAAAATTAAATAACCATACACGCACCAGTTGTAAATTAATTTAAAATTTTTAAATAGTTGTGTGTACGCAGCGTACCAACACGGGTTGAAAGTTAAATACGGCTGAGGAAAACACGTCCCTGAAGTGACACGCTGAATTTTAAATCGTCATGCTAGTTGGGAAAGTAATTCCAAAACATAGTATGGGAAACTGTATTAAGTTTGTAAATTAGTTTGGTAACTGAAAATAGGGCTACTCGCTAATTATACTAAAAATAATTTCCCAGTGTATGACGTCCATTAATTAAAAAGTTAAAATGCTTTAGAAAATGCTGTTTCAAAAATAAAAATTATAATAATTGCTATACCACAAACATCGCTAAAGTAAAAGCCATAAGAGTTGCCAAAACACAAACGTCATAAGTTTAAGAAAACAGTAACTTTGGCTGTTACTATTAATATAATCCCTGGCCATAAGTCTGGCATCTAAGCAATTTATTCCAGAGAAACAAACAATAGCTATGACATACCATCTCAAACACGCCAGTAATATGTATAAATATAATTTTATTATAACATTATTTAATAAACGCGGAACGCTGTGAATTTATCGCTCTCGGGATTTTCATACGAGACGTGATGTGATGATCCGTTTTATTACTTATAACCATAAAATTCCCATAAAGCCGGCCATTATGTGCCCATGACAGATGCTGCGTCAAATGTCACGGGCCCTATATTCGCGAATTTGACGCATTTCCCATGTCACGGTTCTTTATTTTAGCAAGATTTTTAACGGCTTACGTTTTGTAGGTTACTGAGCTTAAATTCATATTCAATAAAATAAAGCATTCGACTTTGTAAGATAATTTATATACATTATAGTCTACTAACTGTACTATTATAGCCTTAGTTATTATGGATTATTATGCTATTCCAGTATTGGATATCGGCTTAGTCTATTAAGTAAGGTCAGATCTTTTTCTAGCTTACTAATTGTTCCACTTTATACACTTGACAACACTTTAAAATTCTAAAAAGTTTAAAAATAAAACTACTACAACCATTGACGTATACAAGAGTTTGTATACCATAAAGATCACATAAAAATAGAAAACTAATAATAACAATGAAAACTCACGCGGAATTGATAGCTCACCGCCCGCGCCGCCGCAAGGAACGAGCGCAACGTGTGCGGGGCCGCGGGGTGGAGAAGGGAGTGCTTGTAACGGTTGGCTGTAGTAGTAAGTATCAGTGACCGACATGCGCAAAATTTTTATAATACAAAAGTTAAAATGCTTGGCGAAATTTTAATATGTTTTTGGTATAAAATATAACATAACAAATTAGTGCAATGGATTCTTGACAGACTAAATTCAGGTTTGTAATAATTTAGAAATAATGTGGTATATATATATCGATAGCTTCAACTTTGTAACCTACACTCAAACAAATTTCTATAAATTTGAGTTGCGTTGCATTACATTTATACAGATCGAAATCTCATAATAAAACGGTTCCGTTTTACTACAATATCTTGCTGTTGTCGATTCGAACGTTTTAGCGGATCACCTCGGATTTGATGATGGCATAAAATTTGGTTACGTTCAAACGAGAGCGATCGGAAATATATGAATATAGTGGTATAAAAAATTTACGAGCGCGAATCATGGTATGCTGGTTACAGTTTGCAAAATTGTCATTTTCGTAGGGTTTTGGAAGATGTGATGATTTAACTTCAAGCCTGTTTATTGTTTGTTGATTTTTGGTTTGCGATGGTACTATATTTTTAAATGTTCAAAAATAATACTGTAACAAGGTACTCATATCATTTAATTTTAAGATTCAATTAATTCAAGACACTGTGAGCTCATTCTGCGTAGATCGGACCACCAACAAGTAAAATTTAATAAGTTGTATAATTGTGAAATGTATTTAGATATTGTAACTTTGACTTTGCGGATGACCAACACCTCAGTCCCCCCCGTAACCATGAAAGGCTGAAGGTCTTCGAAACGTCGGAAGAAAAAGTAAAATATTAAAACCGCGATAACTTATCTGGAAAAATAGAATTCATATATATTTAATCAGGGCATCCACTACGCGACTAGCGTTCAAAATGAGGGTCCGACAATTATTCTCGACTAAAGCGGAAGAGTCACCACATTATATATATATTTATTACATATATATTATAATATTTATCTTATGTATTTATTTATCGATGTGTATACACGTACATTTATTAATTATTATTTGATTCCTGAATATTTTGTTTTTGTTCTTATCTTCCTCTTATGCAACTACCTTGATTATCTCTGCACCACCCTAAGGTTGATTGGTAGAGAATGCCTATGGCATTAAGTTCGCCTGTATACTTTTGCATATAAAGTGCTAAATAAATAAATAAAATAATCAATATATACGATCCAAACCGGCTAACATATGTATGGGTAAAAACCAATTGTACAGGTCATTTAAACCTGTTTCATTTACTCTTTCATTTTGGCATCTGAGCGCATTGTCACAAACCACGCAATATCCTGCCGGGGGCAGCTCAGACCAGCAATTAAATTGCAAACGTGTTTATCAGAATTTCTGCGATGCCCGAACACCGCTGTGTTATTAAAAATTAAAAACTTTAAATTTATATCGGCTTTACTTTTGAGTATATTTTCGATTAAGTGGATTAATTTTTTATGAGTAAGATTGTAGCAAACAAATAAGACCGATTGGATCATCAATAGTTAAA
>NC_051137.1:20664-36602 GCF_014839805.1 Manduca sexta | reverse complement strand
CCGTTGCATTTACTTTGACACACAATCTTCACGAACCTTTGCAATATTAATAAGAATTTAACATTCAATTATTTCAAACTCATTCACTTAACATTAAATTATGGCTGTAACCATCCATGCCTGTGCGAAGATAAATAATAAAAAAATAAAAGCCCATCACACAAGAATTGCGACGTCAGTGATCTGTCAAAACGTGAAAACCGCGGAAAATTATGACGTGAGCATGATCAGACCTTATGAATGATATAATATGGTTGAATAAGCAATAACAAGGTATCATAAGTTTTTTGATATTGTGGCAATCGGATTGTAGGGGTTATCATTTTGTAAAAATTTGATGTCAAAGTTTCGAATATGTAATTTGGAAAATTAAACTATAAAACCGCGATAAAAACTAAAACCGACTTTATTTCGAAGGAGAAGGTTCTCAATTCTACTGGTTTGTTTTGTTGTTTTTTTTATATTAGACGCTTTTGTTCGCTTCCCCGCGTGAATGTGTTTTCCGGGATAAAAGTCCGGCCATATATTTTCCCGGAATAGTAGCCTACAACCTTCCCAGGGTCTTAAACTATCTCCATACCAAATTTCCTTTTGTTATATCGCATTGTATGTCACGTCCGTTCCCGTGAGAACAGGATAAAAAGTATCCTATCCGTCTCCTGGTTCTAAGCTACCTCCCTACCAATTTTCACCCAAATCGAATTCAGCCGTTCTTGAGTTATAAATAGTGTAACTAACATGATTATTTAAGTATTTGTTACTGGCTTCGTTCTCACTTATGATTGTATGAAGTTATTTGAAGCTCATAATACGGTCATTTACAAAAGTTTATACATATTTCCATATTGGAACGGGCGCTATAAGTGTTTGCCAAATTTTAAGATGGTTAAGAATAAATATTCCCGAACAATACGACTGACAACCATAAAACCTTGAACCCTGCCAAGAGATAGAGAAAATCAAAAGTATTCTTATTGTCACAATGATTAAACGTAATTCATCCAAACAAATAAATTTTAAATGAACGGTCTACTGCCTTCGTCGAATAGGACCATTGTTCTAAATTCAAACGTCTTTATTTTTTCGCTATTTTTGTTACTTGCCAGTTTACTTTTGTACTCTGTTCTATGAATAATGTTTTAATAAATTTTATTGTTTTAAATTATAAATAGAACCTTTCGTCTGTCAATAAATTGGCAATTGATTAAATTATTTCAGGTTCAATGATCATGACCTCTGATTGTTTATTTTTAAAAAGTAATAAAATATTATCTGTTTTACAATTGTATCATAAATCGAGTTCAATAGACTGAATTCTTAGCAGTCCAATATGGGACGAAGTTTCCAAACTGGTCCAAGAGGAAACAAAAAAACCTTTTATTCAATTCGATTCCCAGCACCCCTCTCTCCATTCTTTAAAGTTTTGGAACATTCCACGCAAATCCATCACATCAATTCGAAATACAATCGAAACAATAAATAACATTAAAACTTACAAATGGAAAACGGAATAAAAGTAACAATTAGCTTCTACGCACCACAAGTCTAATTGGATGAACGAAACACCACGAAAATTGCAACCGTCGCCGCAATAAATTGGATTATTAAACTACCGTTAATTATTCGCCGCGGACAGAGCATTCCATTTTTGAATTAATCATCGTGAGTCGTGTTCGTATTGATTTAAATTAATTTTGATTAATTGTTCGTGCTCTGCAAATATGATCTCTCCAATCATTGGAGTGGCATATTACCATATTATCAAGCAGTTGCAGCACGTATTTATTTGAGTAATTAACATGAAGGTTTTAATTCTTCAAAACTTGTTAGTGGTAAATATACTTTGTTTCCGCCCGCATAGCGATTACCGTATACAAGGTGTTAAAACCCGCCATAGTGGCCCACGTGTGTCGCGTTCTGTGATCAGCCTGTGTATGTCTAGTTCCAACAGGCCGGCATAATTGTGTCAACTATCGAGGGATAATCAATAATCATCTCTAGTCAGTCATTATCCTATTGGACCCAACTCTACTTACCATCAGATGCAGTAGGGTCAATTTGGTGTGCTCGTATAAAAAAAAACTCACCGTTATCAATAAATTTGTATCATGTCCTAACTACAATTTTTTCTTAATAATCAGAATATTATCATTAATAATTACAAATTCATGGAAAGATCTTGGGGTGGCGTTTACCCAACATTGGGACATTATCAGCTAATATCCCAATGTTGGGTAAACGCACGGTACAATATAATACAGTATTCATTAATCCATTCATACATTAAAATAATTCTTTCTTAGCCTCGCAAACCTGTTTTACTAAATTGACCTTTATCGCAAATTTAAACTTAATTTCAATTTAGCTGTCTATAATTTCTTAACTCTAAGTTTTCTGTTAAATCTTTACCAACTTTATCACAAAGAAATAGGTACCTAATTACAAATTAGCCTTTATCATTACTTAACCCTAACTTGTCTCTGAGCTCTTGCGGTCGCTAAGTAAAAGTCATGTTTCCCGTAACTTTTGCCGTGCTGGCAAGGTAGCTCTCATAAAACTCCTATGTTTTTTTATTTATTGTACTTAATATACAAATGTATACAGGCGGACTTAATGCCATAGGCATTCTCTACCAGTCAACCTTAGGGTGGTGCAAAGATAATCATGGTAGGTCCTTTATAGGAAGGATTAAGGTTTGCACCAGCAGAGTCTTGGTCTTGGGCGGGAGAAAGTTCTTCAGACGGTAAAGAGCACGAAGGATACCGGTGAGTCTCTGACAGATTAACGTTACCTGGGGCCTCCAGCTCAGGGTAGAGTCGATATGCTATGAGATCTCGAACACTAGAGCTCCAAGGAATTATTGTACTATTGAATCCACGGGTGGAATGATCGTTCATCTATGTTGTCTATAACATCTTTACCACGAACAAATAAAATCCAAAGTAGCTGACATTTACATGTCTATTTATAGTGTGGCTTTAAAAATCCACCACCCTCGCGTTTGAGCGTGTAATCATGCGGAAAGGTTCACAAGCCGGCTGCGGGTAGCTAGGGCATATGTATAAATATCAGAGACCTAATTTGTTCATTTTCAAAGGAATATTGGAAGAAAATGTTTGTATTGTAAGGGTAGATTTTTGTCACTTAACCATTCAGTTTGCAACAGCCGTAATACAGTGTTAATCTACTTATAACATTATTTATTTTTTAAAGTATTATATAATAATAATAAATAACATGAGCCCTGTATTATCCACTGTCCCACATATCTTGATTCTCAGTTACAAATTATGCGAATGGTTATATCTTTTGATCGCGTTCGCTTACAAGTTACATTTTTACTAGCTAAAACAAGCCGTAGACCTTTACATTTAGTAAATAATATTTGGAATAAATTTAAATTTGATAGCTCTGCAGGGTGTCTGTCAGGACTCTAAAGGGTGTTGACAAACAAACAGTCAAATGGCCAGATAGACAGACGGACTAACAAACGGGCAGAAATGACCTTATAAAGGTACCTTTTGCGCTACGAAACCTAAAAACTAAACTGGTTATGTCGCATTTGATTCTTTGGTATATAGGAAGCAAGTAATTATGAGTAAAAACAAATTCCGTAGTCATTATTTGCTGTGCAAGAGGCTCTTAAGGATACAAAAAAATAAACGTTTAATAACAACTGCCTATTTCATTTATTTCAACCAACATGCCCGCGTTCCCTAATGCCAGCTCGCAAATAAATAATTCAAAAGGAAAACATGAAATGCCCCAAAACATACACCCGATGATATATTTTCAAGGGTCTTTTGCATAATTTTAATGTTTGATGTGGTATTTTTTCTTTTGAAAAATGCAAAACTTCGCTAATGATAAGGAGGTTGTTATTTAATGATTTGTGTCAAAGAATTAGAATCCTTATTACAATGTCAGAGTTGAAAGAGTATATCAGAGGTTTTATTTATACAATCGCTGAGGTTGAACAATATAGGACACCATGCAGAGGCAAATTATTATAGAAAAACACATCACTACTCTAAAATTAGGTACTCACGTGACTAATTTTAATGTACAAAATCATTCATTTAAATACAGAACATTCCTATATGTCTCATTGAGTACATACTCAATTGACAATTGCTTCAGCAACTTCATTAATTTGTGTTACTCACTAACAAGATAAAAACGCAGCGCCAAAATGGTGATACCACATTCACAAACTTAATAAATACATACGGCTTGGTTTGATTTCGTTGGTTCGAATTTTTGACGTACAGGACTTTTTAATCGTGAAAATGTCGAGGCCTCGGGGCCCGGTAATTGGCAGTTCCGCCTGAGAATGGCGTTTCGTTAAGCCAAAGAAAAAAACTACGCTGACCTCGGATCTCGACAGAATTTTAACCTGTCAAGGCCATACGAACCTATCTTCTACGATGCGTTTTCCTTTCCTGAAAGGTCGATAACATATGCCTATTCCTACAGTTAAAAACATTGCTAAATCAAATTAAATCTTTTGGTACATTGTATTTTATAGCTATACACGTAATAAATAATATAGTATTTAAAAGTTTTTAATATAATGGAAACAATTTCGTCATACATGATTGTTGCGTAATTTTAATCGTTTGCAACACACGCAACGGAAGCTCTCAAAAGCAATAAATTTTCCCAGTTTTTGCAACATTTTTCATTAATGCTCCGCACCTATTGGTCATATCGTGATGTTATATAGCTTATAGCCTTTCTCGATGAACGGAATATCCAATGCTAAAAGATTTTTCAATTCGAACCAGTACTCATTGAGATTAGCGCATTCAAACAAACAAACTCTTCAGCTTTATATAATAGTATAGCTAGATAGATAATGGATAATGGACGATTTTTTTTATTGTTACTCGGCAAAGTGACTTCACTGCCTGATGTTAAGCGAAGTTAAGCCTATTTACTTATACCTACTACATACATATAAACGTACATAGTAATCATCTATATATATAAAAATGAATCCCTATTTCTCTTGGTCACGCCATTACGCGTGAACGGCTGGACCGATTTCACTATTTTTTTGTTGTGTTTGTTATTATCAGGAGAAGGTTCTTATGAAAGAAAAAAATAAGGAAATTGAGCGGAACGTTAGAAAATTTAAGAAAAGTTAATTTCAGCGATTGACAGAATGCGCGCTGCAAATTCATATTTAAGACGGGACAACGTCTGTCGGGTCAACTAGTATAGTATATGTATAAATACAGAAATAAATAAAAACAACTTTAATTTCGAATAAGCCACAAACGATGCTCAATCATTGTAGGCTATTGATTAACTATGCGTTAACCACATATCAGTAAGTTGTGTATTGGACAGCCTGACATCTGTCTGTTCCCTGCTATGTTGGAAACCTAAGAGCAATCCTTCATACTCGCCTTCCGAGAATTATCGGCTATTACCTCTGTTTCCGTAAGTTTTTAATTGGGAATATTTGGTAGGATTTATTATAATTTGTATAGTTGTAATAGTTTGGTAGGAATATGTTGGGTGCAGGCCGCTTTTGACACGTCCGTCTGGTTATTTTTAGGTGATGCCTATGTTGAGTAGTGGACTTTATATTGCTAAGATGATGATTTTAGTTTGTTATTCTAAGAGTAGTACTGACTTTTGAATTTATTTTTATTTATAATTTGGTGATTTTGCGAGTATAATTTGTATTTGATATAAGTCGTAAGTGTGGTATTACCCACGTGGAAAAGTTCGTTCCCATTCTGGTGAAGTTAATTTCTAATTGATAGACAAAATGACGTGAAACACCGACGCTCGACGAAGTCTGCAATCGCTGAACACTCTGAAGAACACTCAAAAGACCAGCTGCCAGACTTCAAGACACTGTGAGCTCATTCTGCGTAGAGCGGACCACCAACAGCTAAAATTTAAAAAAAGTAGTATATTTGTAAAATGTAGGTAGATATTGTAACTTTGACTTTACGGATGAACAACACCTCAGTCCCCCCCGTGACCATGAAGGCTGTAAAGTCTTCGAAACGTCGGGAGAAAAATAAAAAACAAAAAACCGCGATAGAATCCGGAAAATTAGTTTAATTTCAATGTCTAACATTCGCGTAAAGATAAGAAATCATTATGATAGACAAAATGTCTATCAATTACAAATTAACTTCACCAGACCTGAATGACCTTGTTTTACAAGGTCAATTACATTGTTACACTAGCTTTTGCTCGCTGCTTCGCCCGCGTGAATGAGGTCCAGGTCGTATTTTTCCAACTTACTTGATATCTATAGTTATATTATGACCAAATTACACAAAATCATTATAAATTGTAGCCTATGTGTTATTCTGATGTATAACCAATATTACTGTAAAGTTTCTTCCAAATCAGTTCGGCTCTGTTGAGAGGGACTTCGATTGAATAAAAAGGCAATTTTATTTCACTTAAGAAATTGATGGTAAAGATGCTTTGGTAACTGAATCCCACAATCTGGTAAAGACCAGTTTATTACACTAATAAAATGGCCGAAATTTAAACGATTAGGAACGTAAGCGATCGCTTGTGATTTCATCCAAGGCTTAAGGGTCAATCTTCGAAACCACTTGGGAAATCGAAACGGAAAAGAGCCAAATTGGCCCCAAGTATCTATGTTGTTATTTTGTAACGAAGCTGTCGCTGTGAGATAACTGTTAAAAGAAACTAACCTATTACAAAATACGAGAGAGAAATCTATATCAAAATACATGATTTGATTAAATTATCAGAAGAATATTCAAAACTGTATCTTATTAGTTCAAGAACTTTAAAAAACTTACCAGCTGATTAAAATCAAATTAAAGATGACACCGGTTTAAGTTGCCTTACACTAAAAATTATTTCAGTATAAATTATTTATATGAAAATATAAGTATTGTATTATAATTTCTCGGAAATCTCCAAAAATAGAACCGTTCTTGAAGTAAGATAATTGAGATAAAAATAATTTATTGCGAACAAAAGTTTGGAAGCCACAAAAGTAAGGGTCCGAGTTCATCGCTTATTGTTAATGAGAGTGACTTCCTTACAAGTCTGTTCTTAAAATTTAATATGGAATTTAATATCTTTATAACAAAGATCTATTATTAATAGCCTAGTTGGTTGGGAAACGTACAGCGAAGACACACACCTCTGACTTTTCTAACAAAGTATGTGGGTATGTATCCTTTGTGAATTATCGCTTGCTTTAACAGTAAAGGAAACATCGTGAGGAAACCTGCATACCTGAGAAATTCTCTATTAGGAATTTTTCGAGGCTATGTGAAGTCTACCAACCCGCACTAGGCCAGCGTGGTGGACTAAGGCCTATCCCCTCTCAGTAGTAGAAGAGGCCCGTGTCCAACAGTGGAACAGTAAATAACACAGGGCTGATATTATTATTATTATTATTAAAGATTTATTTTGATCATTCTTACTGAAGTCTTGTTATCAAAAGAACAGTTTCCTATGTATCATACTGTATCACCAACGCTATGGCGTAGTAAATAAATAATTTGCAAAGCGAGAGCGAGGATCTTGATATTTGTAACAAGAAAATATTTACATCACAAATATTTTTATGATTTCTTATATTTTCGCGAATGTTAGAAATTGAATTAAAACTATTTATGGATTTTATCCCATTTTTATTTAATATTTTTTGTTTTCGTTTTGAACACTTTGCAGCCTTCGTAGTCAGGGAGGGACTAACTGACTGAAATTTCGGGATAAATTGACCCATGACCATTAAAGTTACAAAGACTTCGAAACGTTGGGAGAAAATAATCATATAAATAACCGTGACAAAATAAGTAAATAGTTTTTTTTCAATCACATTTTTTTCTTGATTTGGCGCCTCTATTATTTATTTTCATTTTACCGCTGTAGACACACGTAATACTTATTTTTAATTGGGAAATCCGGACTATAATGTAATTCAATGTAGGTATTACTATAATATTTATATTAACATTGATTACAATTAGCTCATGCATAATTAATAAGTTGTTTTAGATATCATATTATACTCACAACTCAATTGCGATTTTAAATCTTACGCACACATTCACGCCTTATATTCCCAAAGAGATAGGCAGAGGCGCACCTGGTTCACCCATTTTGTTTTGTATTGCGTCCCATAATGTGATAGGAGGCTAGCCTATCGCCATATCGGGTACAAATTCCAGCTCCAGGCTAATACTGAGTAGAAAAACCCAACATCACTTTGCCCGACGCAGGGATCGAACCCGAGACCTCAGCACTGCAGTCCTACCGTAATACAACTACACCATCGAGGAAGTTTCCTATAGTGGTTGTTATAAACTGCACCAAACTTACATTCAGTTCGGTTACTTTTTAACAAGAAACTATAAAGTACTTGGGACTTATTTATAAAGTTTTCCTTTAAAGACTCTTCGAGCGAATAATTAAGATAAGTTTTTTGCTTCCTTTCGATATTTTCTAAATAAATTTAGTAAGTAACTATTTTACACCAAATTCAAAACGACAACATATTAAATTAATATTGTTTACACTTTATAAATATTTCCATTCTAGTATTCATTGACATATCTATAAAAAGAGTATATTCGAAAAGTTACTTTTTTATTCAATTCTACGTTCTCTAAATATGGTAAAGTATTATTAACCAAGATATGCAGACGAATAAAAAGTATTTAAATATAAACGTAGACAAAGACAAAAATGTCGTAAGAAATATTAGGACAAACCTTAAACGATTATAGCTTTAAAAAGTGAGATAAAAAATATTCGAAATCTGTTGGGACTCGATAAGATTGATGATCACATGACTCGATATTAAAGTCGCGAGAGCTCCAATCGATAAATAATTTAATCGAAGGTGAAAAGGTTACACATCTCTAATTATATTTTATCCTTTATAACATATTTATTAAATGAAAAATCTGAAGAGAGAACATAGTTCGCCTTATTAACTTTCATTGCTCATAGATTTTTTACAATGAAGGAATATCTTAGCAAGCAATGGGGATCTGATGTCTTGAATTAAACCAATTGACTTGAGACTCAACTTAAAATAATTATGTTTCTGAACCTCCATTTAAAAAAACCTTCATCTTCACCTATCCGTATCTAGATATTTATCGGTTTACCTCGGTGGCCTAGTTGTAATTGTACACGGTACGACTACAACAACCGAGCTGAGGTTCTGGGTTCGAATTCCAGGTCAGGGTCAAAATAAATTGGACTAGGTTTTTTAGCTCGGGGTCAGAAAGCTGGCCATGTGATACCCCCGTGCGTCGGAAAACATGTAAAACCGTTACTCCTGCACCTGATCTCTCCGTTCATGTCGGATTGCCGTCTCATTGGACTATGAGTATGAAGTATCAGAAAATGCACTTATGCATTGTGCACACACTTGTGCACTATAATATCTCCTGCGTACTCGACTGATCTCTGTCAAGATTCGTTGTAGCCGAAATTCGGTTAAGAAGAAATAAAAAGCTCCTTTCTGTATCTACAGTACTAACACAACCAAACTTCTCAAAGCGAAGAAATCCTTCCAGAATACAGATAATCAAAATGACTTTCTCATTACATTATCATTAATGCAACCTTGTACTCTGACGTCACGTTCTACGAATCTAATGAATGGGAAGACATTTGGCAAGTCCCGAGCCTCGTTATGTTTTGCGGAAATGTCGAGGTCAATGAGACATTCCTCGGATATCATACTTAAAACTTACTTACACTTAGAGCTGAAAATGCTAATGAGTTGAAGAAGGAAATTATCGTTCTAATTAAGTGAGTGTGCTGTTGAAATTGGAAGATAGTTACAGAGAAATGTTTCCGTGCTAAGCTTAAAAGCGGTATCTCAAAAAAAAATGATTTTTATGTCGTCAGATAGCTTAAAGACGACGAAAGAAAGATCTACCCATCCAATGAACTAACCTAAATAACGATATATATTGTAGAGAACTTGTTAAAAAAAACCTTAAAAGAGTTTCTCAGTTTTACATACAAAACTTTAAAACTATATTTACAAAACTTCTATTATCTCGAAACACCGCTTTTGCGCTTAGCACGGCAGAATTTGCCTTTTATTTCTAGTACACATAATAATGCAAAGCAGGTGTACTATTTGTAAAATATGATTTAAATTTAATCATACATTGATGTCAAAATTTTACTACATAATAAGACCAAGTATTCATTATTTTATTGATCATGTTTATGGTAATTTATAAAAGTAAAAAGGAAGGCAATCCAAAATACTCGTAACTAAATATGTAGGTAACCTTTCATTTCAAATAAAAGCATCTCGCATCCATTTAAAATGTAATTGCCGCAAAGCGTTTTATAATTTGCAACAAAAAGTTCCAGAGTTGCTGCCGAGACAGCGCCTTGCACCTGAGGGCATGAGAATCCCGACACCAACCCGGAAAAAAACAATGAAATTCCTCAACATTTTAAATCTTGAAGCTTTTATGAGTGAACGCTGTGGCTTAGTTTATGCCTTTTAGATTAAATTGTTGGTTGCTTTTTATTAATTTATGGACTGTAAAAATAGCCATTTATTTTAAAAACAAAAATCTGATTATACATTGCATTATAAAAGCATCTAGTACATATTGACATGACTTAAACCATAGTTTGCATTACGTAAAAATCTGAACAATTTAATAAAAAGTGAAATATTCTGATAGGAACCCTACACAACATATAGGCACGAATAACAAATCGCATCAATCTCATCTCATCATCAATACAAATCTTTCTAATGATTAGATTTTACATAAATTTTCAATAAAGGGAAGCCGGCAGGAATCGAGTTATATTGACCCTTGGCCACTTATATATTATTATAGTCAAAACCTAATTAATTTTATAGTACCTAGGAAATTTTTAAATATTACCGAAACACAAATAACAAGTAAGTGACAACCCTAAATTTACTTCACAAGATCCCAGCTGCTCAAACGGTTCATAATTCATAACGGCTTGCGAGCAATTCTATACCTAATTGCTATGTTAAAACAAGATCGATTGTGAGACAAAAGCCATTTTCCTCAGCGAATTGTTATTAAAATTCATTTAATGCCGTATTACACCGCGGCCTGAATTTCGAAATGAGATTCTCTCTGCTGACTACGTGACCCTTCAAATCTAATTACAGTGGGACCAATATCTCATTTGATAAGTATTAGAGCAACGTCATTAATAATGAGACTGTCTCGGCGACGTAGTTGTATTACGGTGCTGCAGTGCTGAAGTCTTAGTTTCGATTCTCGGTTGGGCAAAGTGATATTGGGTTTTCTACTCAGTATCAACTCGGAGTGTGATGTTGTTCCTGATATGGCGATAGGGTCGCACCCTATCTCATCATGGAACGAAATACACAGTAGAACGTGGGTGAATTAGTGCGTCTTTTGGGATAAACGGGGTAAGTATGTATGTTTTCTTTTGTTTACTTGCCTTACCGGGTAAAAAAGTTAGCAGTCCGCTTGATGGTGAGCAGCATCCGCCGCCCAAGGACTAAAGCAACGCCAGAGGCACACTCAAGCCGTTGCCTACCGTCCGTGTCATTAATATGGTAAGTAAGATATTAAGGGATATATCCCTTATTAATATTATTAATATTAATATAATAATATATTATTATAACCTGGCTGTAAAATGAATGTGACTGGGATTTCTACTCATTCACTCATCATAAACACAATAAAAACAAAGTGTTGTGTGATTCTATGGTTTATACTGCTTGTGCAGTCAGCTACAAAAACAGCAGAACAAATAAATAAATTCCAATCGCCTTTAAATCTTTGTGTCCGTAACAATCATTTTTTCTTCAAGAAAATTAACTTCAAAACTTCAGATGATTAAAAAAACTATTGAAATTAATATGTAGAAGCGTTTTGAAATTTAAAATTTGATTTTTTTATTTTTTTTTTTTCTTGTAAAAGCCCGGCAAAGTGACTCCGCTGTACCTGATGGTAAGTGAATTGGGTTCCAATAGAATGTCGACTTACGAGGGATGTTCAGCTGCTTCTGTTACTAACACCGCGTGAATAGACAATATTATTTAAAATACAGACTTACGACTCTTTCAGAGCTTACCTAGCCCAAAACAATACCTAAAATCTTTGATTACAACGCGCCCTGAGCATCATAAATGGTGTGTTATGAGCGGATCCACTATAGCTGAGTTGAAAATGCCAGAAATTGCGCGAACGTGACCAGCATACTAGATTTTACGGGTGCTGGCTTTAATAGACTTCCATTTGTGGACGAAATCCGAGCAATTAAACAAGAGTTATGGAGTAAGCGGCGATAGCCTAGTTGGGTGTTGAACTGACTGCCGATACGAATGCCCGCAGGTTCAAATCCAATGGGCACACGGCTCGGATTTTTCTAAAAAAAAAATCTGTATTCTTTGTGAATTATCTTTTGCTTTAACGGCGAAGGAAAATATTGTGAAGAAACCTGGATACCTGAGAAGTTCTCTATAAGAATTTTGAGGATGTGTGAAGTCTATCAATCCATACTAGGCTATGATGAATTAAAGTCTAATTCCTCTCAGTAGTAGAGGAGGCCCGAGCCCAACAGTGGGACAGTATACAATACAGGGCTGATATTATTATTATTATATGTAGTAATTATTGCAGTGTCTTGTCTGTGTGGTAAATAGTCTGTTATAAGTACGTGTTTTGGTAAAATGTTAGTGTTTCCGGATTTGAGTTTGATATGCAAATAAGCGACTACAACGCTCGGTTGGACTACACTGTTTTGCATCTCTCTTTAATGTATTAATATTCTGCATACATTAATAGAAAAATAAACTTCATTAAATCAAAATGTTATTATGTAAAACAACACAAAACATGACGCCTACACCCCCAAAGGGTTGTAGGCAGAAACAATAATAAAAGTGAATGTAAATAAAGTGTTAATGAAAGACTCGAAATTCGTTTAAACTTTATATATCCAGACGTCCCAGGGATTCATAGTTAATACCTAGTTAGCCTAAAACAACGTACACGTGTCTGTAGGATTTTTCCTGTCATATTCGAGTTTGAATTGAAAGGGCAATGGGATTACACTGGAATCAATTATTATGTCGGCTGTATAGGTTTTTATACGGGTACAATAAAATGATTCTACTGCAATTGATAAGTGGAGTAGAGTTCAATAGAATGTCGACTGACGAGAGATGATTACCCCTCGACAGTCGGTACAATTATGCCGGCCTGTTATATACACAGGCTGATCCCGGAACGCGACACACTTACGTGGGCTACTATGGCGGTTTTTAACACTATGCACGGTAGTCGCTACCACCAGCAATTACTAATTATTTTTGTAATTATAGAGCAATATTAGAATATTTTTGCAGTTTGCCATGCCCGTTCTCTGGAAACGGTTTTCGAACTAGCAGTAGTATAAATATCGGGAATCGACATAAATGTAGAAATATAAAAAATCTAATATGTAGGTGTCCTTGTTGAGATTCTGCCTACCACTTCGAGGATAAAGGCTTAATGTATATTTGTGGTTACGAATTAATAATTTAATTAAACATTAACAAAATTCTTAAAATTTATTACAAATACGAGACATATAGAATAAGTTTGATAATACTGAGAAAAATGTTATATAATCTTAATTCTTCTTACACTCATTTATCATAACTGATTAATATAAGTTGTCAACGACGCTGAGTTGCTCATTTGTATAACTGTAAGAAATACTTGTAATGCCTAAAGTTTTACTATTTGTTGGTTCCTCAGTTAAATAAATCTCTACGTTATATTAAACTTCATAATGCCAAGTAATTACTGGCTATAATATCTTAAGTAGATATAATACCCTTGATCTCCAAATTAATTGCAAATAATACCCTCTAAATGTAACAGCGAAAACATCCAACTTTTCTAATTGAACGCCAGTCGCCAGTTGATACCGGCTCGTAACTCTTATACAGGGTCATTTTGGCATTGCGTTCCTAAATGAAACCACATATTTATGTATGTGAAAATAACACTTTACAATAAGTTACTTGAGCCGTAGATGTAAGATAAAAAAGTGTAAGTTTCGAAAAAAAAATTATTAATATAAAGTATTTTTAATTTTACGCGTTCTAATGCCATTACTACTACTTTAAAAAAAAACGTATTAAACTACCAAATGGCGAAAAAATCTGAAAACTAAAACCAGGATTTTTTGGTAAAAATATTCGTTATTAATGGATGATTTTTTTCACAGTGTCAGCAAAGGTGAAGACGAGTATGTGGTTTCATTTAGTAACGCAATGTCAAAATGACCCTGTATAAGTTAAGGTCTGAAATATTGAAATAGTTGCAGTCTTGGGTTAATTTCTCAGGCTGCGTTATCAAAACTTATATTTTTGGTTCATACATTTGAATAGCATTCCCGTGCTACTAGATTCCCATCTATACTAATATACACCGTGATTTTATAGTCGTATTGAAACCAAAATGTGGTTACTCAATTAGTAGAACCAAAAAAAAAATGCCAATCAATTGTACTGTTGATAAATAAAAAAAAAATGTTTTTGATAATACTTTCACTCATTCGAGTTTGCACTGCGCCCCGTAATGAAGGCTTGAGTACATATATATCACATAGAGTACATAAAGTCACTTTTGTGTTCCGGTTTGAAGCACATTGTAGCCAGTGTAACTACTAGACATAATGAGACGTAACATCTCATGTCTCAGGATGGCGAGCGCAGTGGAATACCAAACAATACTTTGTAATTCAAGGTGTTGGATGGTGTCTCTACGGTTTATGGGCGGCAAACGGCAAGCTCGTCTCGTCATTTTAAGCAATAAAAAAAAGAAAAATTTGTATCGAATTCCCTTCCTGAAAATTTCATTTTTCGGCACTGCCGTATTGATTAGGATACAGTTTAACTTTTAAATATTAATATAATTAACCAGTTTTCAAGCAACCGTTTGTCACAAAACCTACAAATTAGTACCGTAAAATTCAGAGTCAAAATACGCAACCACTTCGTGTTTGTTGATTGAATAATTTGTGAAAATTTCGCGTGTGGAGACGTAATTGGGTCACCAAGCAGTTTGTTTACCGCAACGATTGCCTTTTCTCATCGACAGTAGACTTCCGTTGTGTATTTAGAACAATTGGTATAAGAATTTGCCTCGAGTACAAATTCTGAAGTGGCATCAGCCTTGTTGTGTGTGGAACGGACTGCCGAAACCAAAGTTTGCAGGTTCAAATCCAAGGGTACACTCTTCTGACTTTTCTAAAATTATTCGTGTATTCTTTGTGAATTATCGCATACTTTAACGGTGAAGGAAAACATAATGAGGAAACCTGCATACCCGAGAAGTTCTCTATAGAAATTTTGAAAATGTGTCAAGTCTACCCACCCGCACTAAGCCAACGTGGTGGACTAAGGCTTAATTGCTCAGTAGTAGTAGACAGTATATAATACAGGGCTGATATTATTATTATAAATTATAAATTCTGAGTGTTTTTCGACAAAAAACGGACATATTTTAGTTGCTCAGCTTAGGACATGAATCTGTAACCTCACAATTCATAGCCCTAAAGCCACTCCTATAAGACCTCGATTCTCGGATCATTTTTTATTATTTATCTATAAACAGGCAACGTCGCAGTGCAACCAAGTAATATTTTATAAATGACGTCATAAGTGAACTCGGGCCAAAATATGAATGTTGTATATCTTTTATGAAATATTTATCGGACTTTTTGGAACCAAGTCAAAAACTTCCAAGAGCATGTAGTCGTAAATCACATGTGGGCACTTGGTTAAAGGCTAAAGATTTTGTGAACCATTTATGGAATTTAAATTCCAATATCAGGAAAATAGCAAATATTGTATTACTATAATACTAGTTTTTGCTCGCGGCTTCGCCCGCTTGAAGAAATTTTCTGGGATAATT
>NC_051137.1:0-20164 GCF_014839805.1 Manduca sexta | reverse complement strand
CACAAAAGATTTTTTCAGTTCAAACCGGTAGTTCCTGAGATTAGCCATTACTGCTCCGCTCCTATTGGTCATAGCGTGATGATATATATAGCTTAGCGGTCCACAAATCAAGGGCTATCCAACACAAAACGAATTTTTCAGTTCAAACCGGTAGTTCCTGAGATTAGCCATTACTGCTCCGCTCCTATTGGTCATAGCGTGATGATATATAGCCTATAGCACTCCACGAATAAAGGGCTATCCAACGCAAAAAGAATTTTTCAGTTTGGACCGGTAGTTCCTGAGATTAGCCATTACTGCCCTGCTCCTATTGGGTATAGCGTGATGATATATAGCCTATAGCACTCCACGAACAAAGGGCTATCCAACGTAAAAAGAATTTTTCGGTTTGGACCGGTAGTTCCTGAGATTAGCGCGTTCAAACAAACAAACAAACAAACAAACAAACAAACAAACTCTTCAGCTTTATATAATAGTATAGAAGTATAGATTAGACAGAATCATCGAAGCATGGAAATCATGTTAGCATCGAATTGTTTTCTACGTTTGACCATAAGGATATGAATATTGCATGCTTAGATAGGAGAAATACCTTAACGGCGAAGGTTAGGCATGGTGTTAAAGATTTCATGGTATTAATTCAGCATTTGATTTTTTTAAACCAAATTTCATTTCTCATTGCCTCTTCATTATCGTCTGCAGCCTTTGTTAATCTACTGCTGAATAAAGACCAAAGATTTTTCATTTAGACTTAAATCCCTAGTTATAATTTTATAACAATCTATCAAAATTGTTCTTTGTAATTGCGTTCTATAATATAAATTTACGCTTCGCATTTAATTACCTCAACAGTCAAAAAGGGTAAACAAAAAGCCGATAAACCAAAGCTTTCCAAATAAAATGAATTTTTATCGTATTCGTGTTTATTTTGGACGGTGCATTAATCAATTCCAGTGAAACCGTCAACTCTTTCACGCGTTTTGACATGTAAAGGTGGGATTCCACGGCGAGTGATATCACGGATCACAGGAATATCTTTAATAATGATATATTATCTAAATATTTAGACTTGGCACATGAGGTTGCCGACATGTGGGATGTGGACTCTACAATGATTGTCGTTTCTGCGCATGGGTTGATACCAAAGAGCCTCGAACAACATCTTCGGAAGCTCTCAATTGGCCGTTGGGTCGGAGGCCAGATACAGTATTGCTGGACACGGCGCGCATTGTGAAGAGATTCCTCACTTTGAATCCCTAACCGCAGGTGCCCTGAGTCTTGAGCTTCGCCATCGGAGGGTCATAAATTTTTATGCATGTTTGTTTTTTAAATGTATATGTAAAAAATACCTTTAAAATAAAGATAATTGACCATTTATTATCTAATAAAATTGCTTGTTATATATAGTCCTAATGTCTGACTAAAAACAATGCACTCATAATACATCTCGCAGTGTGATTGTTTATACGAGACAAAGACCACAAAATAATAGTATATCCAAATTTTCATTTACACAATTACGCGTTTTATTCTTGAAAGGGTACGTTCGACTAATGTTCGACTAGGCTCAACAAATGCAACCACTTTCTGCCGTATGTATTCCATTCCATTATGTAATAGTGATAGTGATATTTGGGTTTTTATTGCTCAGTATCAGCCCCGAGTCTGGAATTTGTGTTCGATATGGCAACAGGCTTGCCTTCTATCATATCATGAGAGGGAATACACTTGGCAAAGGTTTGTGCCCTGGTTGCGTCTCCGCATATCGCTTCGGGGATAATTGCGTGATTTGTGTTTTTGGCTTTGTATCAACCGCGATATCACGAACGGTGGAACCGCACCCTTATACTTTACGTATGTGGTGAATCGTAGTTTCATTATTCAGACCAATGGATTGAAAAACAGGGCGCGGATCCATTTTTCTCTTTATACAATCTTTGTATACTAAATGTGCCGCTAATTTCGGCCGCAGCTGTGCAAGATGGCCGTTATCTAAGTTTTAAATCGAAATCAATCCGTTGACGCAGTTTTACGAGATTGGTTTGAAAGTGGAGCGTACTTTTCGTGTTGACTATTTAAACGAATACAAATTTGTAGTTTCTTGGGTTAATTTCGCGTAAAATTTGGGATCTAAATAGACTGAAAATTAGGTAGTATTTATAATATAATATTATTCATTTCTTTATCAAATTCACTTCCATAATCTGGCTTCATTACTATTCAATAAATTACAACTTACAGCTGTTTCAAATAGTCGATTACAATCGTTTTTTTCGATCTATCTTAAAAACGGACCAATCAGAACAAACATTGTTTGACACAAATGACGTATTATGATTGGTTTATTGTTGGAATCGGATTGAAGATTGAGATTGGGATTGTTTATTGAAAACAGCTGTTATTTATACGATACAGTAAAGAAGAGGTGATAGCCTAGTTGGGAATGGAACGATCTTTCGAGCTGAAGGCCACACGTTCAAAACCCAAACACATAACTGACTTTGCAAGCCAACGTGTGTAACCATTGTCAATTATCGTTTGATTGAACGGAGAAGGAAATTTCGTGAGGAAACCATACCTGAAAGTTATCCACAAAAATTTCGAAGGTATGTGAAGTCTGCGAAGCCGCACTAGGCCAACGTAATAGAAGGCCCAAAACCTCTCAGTGATATAGCAAATTACCTTTTTTTTTTCATAATTATCAGATTATATGAAAATTGTCATATCATATTATTAATTATTTCATATAATAATTATATGAAAATTCTGCTATAAAGCAGTACCGAAAATAAATAAACCATATTTCACCATTGACATTCGATCAAAAATTACCACAATTCCAGTTATTATACATTTTCGGCCAACAAATACGTGAGAGGACTTGAACAAATGAATGTAAATTAATTAATTTCAATCGCATTGTCCGCGTGCAGCAAATTGAATTCATACATTGTGTTCATCGAGAGACGGGCGTCATATTGTTTTCTGAATATGTCACGTATTTGAGACCTTATTTCATTGTATTTAGTCTTAAAATAGGAATTATGATGTAACTTAATTTACGTGGCAGAAAGTCGTTTATTTAATTAACCGACTTCAAAAAAAGGAGGGGGTTATTAATTAGCCACTGACTGCAAAAAAAAAACTCCAAAGTTATTTTAAATTATTTTATGGTGTTCAGAAGATGGTTAAATTTTTTTTGTTAAATTTAAATTTCATTTTGCTTTGAATGACACGACAACCATGAGTTTTTTTTTATAGTAGTACACAATTAGAAGTTTAAATAATAATGTTCTTATACTTTAGGTGTAAAGCACACCTAATTTTTTTTTAATATTATAAAAAAACTAAAACAAATCTCGCCTTTCGACAAAGGGTAGACAGAGTTGCTCCCAGTTTTCTCCAAGTACGTTTTTTCCTAACACTTGATAAGGGACGAGCCTATCGCCATATCTGATATAATTTTAAAGATTGATATTGAGCCTCGACCCAATATCAGTAATCGACCCAGGATAATAGATAATATGCGCCCGATGTGGCGATGTGCTCACCACGTATCACATCAAGGGACGGAACAATCTTGGCGAAAAGTGGGTGCCCTGGTTGCGCATCTGCATACCCCTTCGGGGATAAATGATGTGTGTGTGTGTGATCAAGGATAATAATAAAGCTATCTAAAATCACAAGTCGTATAATTAAATTGCACACCAGGAAAGTTATGTAGACTCAAAACAAAAGCCAGTCTAAAAATAAAGACAGTAAACAAACAAAGTTTGATATTCTGCTAGTCATCGCTGTAGTCTAATTTGATTTAAATAGACTTAACAATGGAATGTTAGACAATGTAGTGTTGTTTGTAAACTCCGAGCTGTAAGCTGATATTTTGCAGTAGCCGATTCGTTGAGATGTTTTCTTATGAATATTAATGCGTTGAACACCGGAGATTCATTTGCTTGGGATATTAATAGAATATACTACAATGGATGAAATAAATCTATTTTAAGCTTTACAGTTCTGATAGTCGTATATTTAGAGTTTGATAGCGATAAAATTATAGCAAAATATGATTGTAGTGTACTGGATTTATTTAATGACTCGTTTCCTATCATCAAAAAGAAAATATTGAATTCGCTTGTTGAAACCTACATCTAGTTTTATATTTATACACATATTTAGAATATACTGCGCTTATGGTGTAGCCAATTGTTTATTGTTATGTAATATGTTCATGCGGTGATAGCCTGTGAGTAAAACAGCACTGCAGCAATTACTTACTGTTATAATATGTAACAAATAAATATGTATATGTATATAAATGTGTATAAGCGGCGATAGCCTAGTTGGGTGTGGAACGCACTGCGAAGACGAATGTCCGCAGGTTCAAATTCTGGCACACACCTCTGACTTTTCTAAAATCATGTGTGTATTCTTTGTGAATTACCGCTTGCTTTAACGGTGAAGGAAAACATCGTGAGGAAACCTGCATACCTGAGAAATTCTCTATAGGAATTTTCGAGGGTATGTGAAGTCTATCAATTCGCACTAGGCCAGCGTGGTGGACTAAGGCCTAATCCCTCTCAGTAGTAGAGGAGGCCCGTGCTCAGCAGTGGGCAAGTATATAATACAGGGCTGATATTATTATATTATATTATTACTAAATATGTATAAATATGTTGGTTGTCTAAATAAAATAAATAAATAAAATTCGCAAAATAGGTTTATTTTTTAGTGATGGAAATTGACCTATTCAATGACGAAAAAAATATAATATATATTTATAATTAGACTAGGCGATAATGTTCCTTCCATCGCATCTTCTTCTACATATATCTCGCTAATGTAGATTCGGCAAAATACATATGTTCTAAATACGTTAAAGAATCTTAGTAGTAACTATATTTTGCTTAGGGTTCCGCTTGGTTTGGTAAAAGCCCCGCTTTATATTTTCACGGGAGAGAATAGACATGAGATATAAAGAAAATATAGTTAGACCTATAGTAATACTAGCGAAAACTGCACATTTTCATGAATTTTTTTTTGTGTTATGCTTGTGCAAATATACCGACAGGCAAACAGACAAATTAAAAAAAAATGGCTTCTGTTGCTTTAGTAAGGACTCCCTTATTAGTTTTTTTTAATATGCATACAAACATCGACCTGTTATAATTTTACTATATGTACCTATATTATATATAGATGACAGGCTTTGTCCGGATATCAGGTTATTGAAATCTTCTCCAAATCATGTAATACCACACACAAAGATTTTTTAGAACTTCGAATAGAACCCGTCATCATTCCATTCCAGTAATATTAGTGCCTCTAGATAGACTACAAGTAAATAAGAACAAAGTAAACTCACTTCACGCCTTTGTCCATAAGGGGTAGATGCAACCAGGCCACCCATTTTCGCCATTCGAGTTCCATCCCATGGTGTAATAGAGGGCAAGTATTTCGTAATATGAAATTCTTGAGATTGGAAGGTTCGTACACTACCTTCGCGGGACAAATATTTTGGCGAAGATGGCTTAATTTGCAAGTGGTAGGATATATTTTATATCCACCCGCATAGCGATCACCGTACACAAGGTGTTAAATCCGCCATAGTGGCCCACGTAAGTGTAAGTCTGGGATCAGCCTGTGTATATCTGGTTACGACAGGCCAGCATAATTGTGTTGAATGCCAAGGTGTAATCATCTCTTCTATTAGTCACCAGTCCACTTACCATCATATTAGGGCCACTCCCGGGAACATAAGTTGCTGGAAATAAAACTACTTGTAACAGTCTTTCAGTGTCGTGTATATATTTTACAACTTTTTACAACGCTTCATCACTCGCGCACACCACGACTCGTCGAGTCTATATCCATCCGGTTGTCTAACGAGTCAAACTACCGTCTTATTTTAAACATTGTTTATAAATATATTCTAAAACTATTTTTATATTAGTTATTCTATTTGTTAAAACTGTAGACATATTTTCATTGTTTTTTTGAGCAATAAATCAGTTAATTAAACTTACCATTTGTTTTAATTTTCCTTTTGCTACTTTTACTACTTATACAAAAGCAATTATAATATCAATATTCATTATAAGATTTATTACAATTATAATTGACAATTTAAGTATGTTTATGAATATTAGAGGAATCAGCTTGATTCAAACATAAATTACAATGTTGCCATTTAAATTAAAACAATACGAGGTTCATCATTCAGTAAATATACTTTAAGGATTCAATTATAAGCTATACAAGTAAACAAAATAATAATATATAACCCATTACAATTATATTAAATAAATAGGGTTACAATCAGGAGTAGTGAAGTCACTTTGCTGTGCACATATAATAATAAAATAATATAATATCAACCCTGTATTACATACTGTCCCACTGCTGGGCACGGGCCTCCTCTACTACTGAGAGGGATTAGGCCTTAGTCCACCACGCTGGCCCATGCGGGTTTAGACTTCACACACCTTCGAAATTCTATAGAGTACTTCTCAGATGTGTAGGTTTCCTCACGATGTTTTCCTTCACCGTTAAAGCGAACGATAATTATTCACAAAGAATGCATACATGATTTTAGAAAAGTCAGAGGTGTGTGCCCTTAGGATTTGAACCTGCAGACATTCATCTTCGCAGTCCGTTCCGCACCCAACTAGGCTATCGCCGCTGTTTTATAAAAAATATATACGTGCACATATAAAAATATATATATTTCTACTTACCCATTGTGAGACAAAAACATAAGCTTACATAACTATAAGCTTACAATCTATCTATCTATATATGTTATAAAATAAAGTCCCCATTACTATCTAACTGTATGTTATCGATTTGCTCAAATTATACTGAACGGATTTTTATGAAGTTTGGCATGGAGATAGATTAAGGGCCTGGGAAGGTTATATGCTACTTTTTATCCCAGGAAAAACTCCTTCACGCAGGCTAAGCCGTAAGCAAACGCTAGTTACCTTTCTAATTTTCATTCATTGCCTTCTTTAGGTTCATACTAGATAGTCTTTGTTTCTAGTTCGCTTTTAGAAATTGAGGATATACGGTCTACGTGTTGGCTTTACAAATATGTGCATGATATACCCGCCCTTACCAAAAGATACGTCTATACATTTAAAATGGCCGCATAATGGAACATTCTAGAGAGATTGGTTGTATATACGAAAGTATGTTTTAAAAATATTCAAAAGAAAATTCTGCTTGAAAACTATGCAACGGTTTATATTGATATAATGATGAAATCAAAAAACAGAAATAACATTCGATTTAGGTTTCAAGAATTCGATCTCTACAATAATATTGTCACTTATTTATTGCAATGTTTAACATCCATGACTACCTCGGTGGCGTAGCTGTATTGCATACTCAATAGCTTCGACACGGCTCTAAGGTTCCGGGTTTGAATCCCAGGTCGCCCAAAGTAATTTTGTGTATCAACCCGGAGTCGTGAATTTGTACTCAAATCGATAGGCTCGCCTCCTATCACATCATGGGACGGATAGCTCAAGAAAAAAGTGGGTACTTCTGCCTACCTCTTAGAGGACAAAGGCGTGATGTGTGTTTTCTAGTTCTTTTTTAAAACATACATTAGTAAAATATGTGTTAAAACACAGTGTAGTCAAGTATTTAAATAGTAAAGCGCGAAGTTAATTCAAGCACGATTCTCACACAATTTCCAGCATTCTCGAAAAGGCAATCTCAGAAAGAAATTAGCTTGAAAAATTTAGATCTTAGCGTAGGCATAAAAAGCCTGTTTAATGTAGACGCTTCAGCTTTTATTTCGATTGGGCTAGGTTCTCTAGATTTGGAACTAAGTTAAGTCATGTTTACGTTTTAGATTAATTTAGACGTGTATAAAAACGCTTTGGCGAGTGGAGTAAAGAAATTTCGAGTACCTAAAATGTTTGCCGTATGTAGGCATCAGGTTTAAAAAGAAACCAGAAACTTCATGGTCTTGATAAATACATGACTAAACATAATTCAAAACATATTGATATACTGTACAATAATAATATTCATCCTCTTACAAAAAGCCGTAATTCTAAAAATTTGCGGCATGATCCGAAAATTCCTTTTTCGTAATTATTTTCATATGCACTTAGCTTAGGTTCATGCTAACCGGACCTTCAGAGATTTAAAAAATAAAACAAAATATATATAATAATACTATCAGCCCTGTACTATTTATGTATACCTACTCTCCTATTGCTGAGCACGGCTTCCTATTACTGAGAGGGATTAGGCCTTAGTCCACCACGCTGGCCTAGTGTGGATTCATACCGGATCATACACTCTCAAAATTTCTATAGAGAACTTCTCAGTAGACAACATTCCTCACGATGTTTTCCTTTACCGTTAAAGCAAGCGACAGAACTATGCAGGAATATAATACAGTACAAGTCGCAATAAACAAAAGACTTGCATTTATTTAAATGTTTCACGACAAAACAATCCATCAGACAACTTAACAGTGCCTTAACCGGGCAAGGAAGAACCCGGATAACAAGCGGGATGAGATGGCTCACCCGACAATAAAACCCGGTTGGAAACATTTTCCGCCCTCGCATCCTTACAAAATGGAGGAAATCCGTCAGGCGGTACAACTTCGAGAAAATTCATTCAATACCCGGGTTTTATGTAAAGCATCTACCCGGATGAAAAGGCACGTGTGAATTGTGGCCGTATCGAATTTGACCGGGTGTTGACCAAGTGATATAATCAAGTCTTGTGCTCGTAAAATGTGAATGTATATTTATGGGATAGGGTAATAATTTTTATTACTTCCTTTGTCCTCAAGATATAGATGCAGATATACTAACATAATTAAGATGGTACTTCGGTGTTATATAAACGTAACCTATTTCAGGTGTAAAATGAGTTGTCGAAGTTATGATTTAAAATGAAAATACATTAAAACATTTTTACTTGAAATAGAATCTCGAAACCACTTTACTAAAAAAATCTTACGCCATTTTAATAAATGCTACGTCATTCTTGCACCCTTAAAATAGAAAGCTAAATAAGGCAACATCCTAACTGTTTACGTCATTTATATTTCCTAAGTTAAAACGTGAATAAAAAGTCCCTTTGTAACCACAAAATGTGTTTACACGAAAACAGCGAAATTACAGTATTATGTAAGCTAATATAGCCGTAAAAATCTTAATATTTCAAATTAGTTTTCTTACGATCTCCCTCTTTTTGTAAATTAAGTTACGTCCGAAAGGTCTGTATTAAATTGGACATTCCTTTAGGTTTGTTTACAAAAAATGGAGAACTGGCATCTTATAGACTGAAATTATTATTGTTACCTTATTAACATGATGTTTTGTAATGCCAAACTTTTTGTTGAAAAAATATTTGATTTTCGAATTCAAACTCATTTTCAAAAATGGAGTCAGCCCGTGCGTTTAATGGTTAGAACTTGTTATGTAAAGATGTTAATACATGCATATTTTTTATCTTCGGCCAACGTGCGGACTTCTCGATCCTGTGTGGTCTTTAAACATACATACTAATATATAAATTTATAAAACTCACCCCAATTTCTTATTCCCTTAAAACATTTGCTCCCGGGAGCCCTTTTTATATTCCGATTCCGCAATAGTTTTTTTTTTTTAATAGTAATGACAATCTGTTTCTTCTTTTTTAATAATATTTATATTGACAGTTCCTTTGTATCCCCACCGCAAAGAGTTTATGTTCGAATACATATATATTTATGTGTTTTGTATTATGTGTACATTAATTTGGCCTAACCTGTCCGCGCTTCCAATAATGGATTAATAAAATTAAACAGAACTCTGCTGCCAGAGACAATTTTGAAATATCAATTTCATCCTTATTTATCTACGACATTTCAAGTGAATCCCGAAATCCTTCCTTCAGCTCCGGGATCTGACTATAGATTACGGTAATTTATGACTGCGCGGTTTTGCGTTGACGATGAAAAATATTATTAAAAATCCGTGAAGAGATGCGCAGGATGATTAGACGGGATGTAGAAACTGGAAAATATTATTTCTTTTCAAGGATCCTGGCGTAATTTATTATGCAGTTTATATAACCAACTTAAAGGAACTCAGTGCTTCTCATCGGCAAAATATGGGTGAGTTTTGGTCATAATTCTCTTTAAAAAAATAGTTTTAAAAATAGAAAATCCTGTTAGAGTAATGATATTTATGTTTTCGAAATAGTTTCTAGAGTCACGAACTTATTTCTCCATAAATTAAAAATAATAATAACCAGCCTCTTTAGAATGTCAAAAAACATAACACGGGATTCTTTGTAATTTTATTTTGATTGGTTGAGAGACCATGTGCCTTGCTCATTAGTCTCTTGACAAATCACAAATATCATAATCATACAAAACGCACCAGCGTGTTATGTTTCTTATGCAAAATTATAGTGAGGTTAGTCCGTAAAAAAAGTTCTATGTAATGGTTCTTGTCACTTCTTGTGAATTTTCTTCCCATAATTTTGTCAGGACTGTATCCAACCTGACTAGGATTCCCTCGATGGCGTAGTTGTATTACGGTACGACTGCAGTGCTGAGGTCTCGGGTTCGATCCCCGGGTCGGGCAAAGTGATATTGGGTTTACTCAGTATCAGCCCGGAGTTATTGGTGTCCGATATGGCGATAGGCTCGCCTGTCACATTAGGGACGGAATACATGCGACGGAAAGTGGGTGTGTCAGTTGCTCCTCTGCATGTGCCTTTGGGAATAAAAGACGTGTTTGTGTACTGCACCTAACATGTCAGCTGCCGTCGGACACGAAGTTTCTCAAAGTACTAAATGTACACTGGAATATTCATACGTTTTTTTAACGGCACTGCAAAGTGACCCGACTGCATCTGATGGTAAGTGGAGTGGGCTCCAATAGAATGTCGACTAACCAGAGACGATTACCTCTCGGCAGTCGACACAATTATGCCGGCCAGATGGATATACACAGGCTGATCCCGGAATGCGACTCACTTATGCAGCCACTATGGCGGGTTTTAACACCTTGTGTACGGTGGTCGCTATTCGAGTGGATATACAGTATATCCTACCACCAGTCGCGTAAGTATAGCACCGACCAGAGAAGAGAATAGAAGGACGACAATTTAATATTAAGATACTCTTCGTCTGTGTATCTTCTTCGAGTCTATAATATATAATTTTTACCACGAAACACTTATTCTCTCATCACCTCGTGGTCTGAATCTTTTACCCCAAATGTTTGGCATACATTTGTTATTAATATAGCTCCGACAACAACGGGACCCTTCGGAGGTCCCTTTCATGTGAGTAATAATATGGTAATGTAATGTTTACATTTACATTTCTTTCATGCCTCTAACACTTTAATTATGAGAAGGTTTTGCAACTACGTAAGGAATTTGTTGAGTGTTGTTTGAGTTTAGGGGTGGGTGTTCCTTGTTTTTATTTTTCGGTTTAGCTTGTCGTGTTTCTGGCTACGGAGATGTTATTATAGTTTAATTTATTTTGATTCTTGCCCGAATTTAAAAAATGGAGGAATTTCTCAATGTAAGTCGAATCACAATGTACGTGATATAATTATAAACATTAAAAATGTGCATGTATTTTGTGTATATATATGTATAAGCGAGCAAATAGTAGCAGCGATATATAAGCCATGTGTGGTTTCCCTACGCTGCTTTTTTGCACTTCATTTGTATATTAAGATAAAAAAAAGACAAGTATTTTTTAATGTTCGTTACCTCATAACCCAGCCATTTATTATTCAAATTGGAAAAGTCTTTTCTTATTTGATAGGATATACTTCCAGATTGGTTGCAAAGTTTTTTTAAAAATCGATTCAGTAGTTTGATTTTTATCATTGACTACAAATTTTGAAATCCCATGGCCGACAAAATTCTGAAGATCCTTTATATGTAAATCGTTGAGTTCAGATCGTGGCTTACCGGAAGGAGAAACAATGGCGAATTTCTATTCACAATAATAATATTGTGTACGATGTTTTTTTGTATAAAGTACAATTTCCTATACGTGGTGGATTTTAAAGATGGGGCAGTAAGGGCAGGTACCTTAACCGTTGTAGCTACAAAGAAAGTTCCTAAGAAGACTCTCCGTCAATTTAGAAGAAATCCAGCCTTACAAATTCATGAAAGATATGTACTTCTTCTTCTTGCTTCGATGTCCTCAATGCTGAGGGTCGTGACCCCCTACACGGATCATTTTATTCCGGACTATACTGCGCCAATGGTGCCGGTCTTCTGCAACGCGGATTGCTTCGTACATGTTGCTCAAGAGCGGAGCGGATTTGGTCCGACCAGCGCATCGGATTTCGCCCTCGAGATCTTTTACCTTGGACTTTGCCGGTAATAACGATCTTTTCAAGATTGTCACCATTCTTCCGGGCAATATGGCCGAAATACTCAAGGAATCGTTTCAGGCAGATGGTCGAAAGCCTAGTTGAAATCCTTAGCTCCTCCTTAGCTAGAAAGATACAATACACATATTAAGATACAGTACAATCGGCAAGAAAATTGGGATTTTATACAAAAACTTTTGATATCGATCGATCGTATCGCTTTTAAGGGTCAAAAGACTACGGACCCTTAAAATTTTGAGTACTTTTCATTTTAGAAATAAGAAAATTCTATCTCCATAAATGTTGAAGTAAATGTGACTCCAATTTGCTTTAACATACAGGGTGTCAACATTCCAGCTAACAAGAACAGTCATCATCATCATTTCAGCCCTTGAATCGTCCACTGCTGGACAAAGGCCTCCCCTATTGAGCGCCATAGGGACCGGTTCTGGGCCGCCCTTATCCATCGGACTCCAGCGACCCTCACCAGATCGTCGGCCCATCTTGTTGGGGGCCTGCCTACGCTGCATCTCCCGAAGAACACACGAACAAACAAGAACTGTATTCTACAATAATAAATTCCATGCACAATCCAAACGCCAGAGCAAGATTCATGAGAAAAAGAACGTGAAACCTAATACATGTAATATTAAAGAAGTTAATAATAGTAACATTACTATCATTACTTAATAACTTTTTGATAGTACAGAGCTATACGATATTAGCCGACTGCTAATATTACTTTAGTTATAGTTCGAAATTTACACGCATGACGTAGGTTTATGCGTGAAACTGCTAATAATAAAGCTTGATATGAAGTTACACCCAAATAACAAATATTTGATCAAACAAGGCTTTTCTTATCCGTGGTTATTAGTTAATATCGGAATTTCGGTCTCACAGTATCCAAACTTGGGGGAAAATATTTGCGGGACAAATACTTGTTCCGATATTTTCCTATATCATTCCATACGCTATCGATGATCAAATTAGAAGCAATTATTATAAAAATATATTGTTATGTTTGTTAGTTAGTATAGGAAAAAAATGTTTTTAGTTTAATTAATATATAGTTTCTTGTTTTTAATTGGACTAATTTTGAGCGAACGTTTCCCCAAAGTTCTACCATGTATTCAATTATATAGAGAATTCCTTTTAATAAACTTATCTAGTCCATAAAGGATAGATATTACGATTAAGTAATTGTCGCAAGTTCCAGCGTCGTCAATGAAGGAGTAAGTAAGAAAAGTTCAAAACTCCTCGAAAGTAGAAAACTGGGTCGTATTAAATACTTCTTGCAATATAACCTTAGAGCGACCTTCTGAGACTGCAACTGGATAAGGAATTTTCTTTTATCAATTTATTTCATTCGATGATAGGTTCCTTATATGTTAATGAAAGTCAGTATCTATACAGAGGTATAAAATAGTTGACAACTTTTCTTTAATTACATTTATCAAAGATGTATTTCATCCAAAATATCGGAAAAATAGTTTTAAAATCCACGCAATAATAAATAAGCTATAAAGCTTAGAAATTTGGTGGAAAGGGAAGTTGTCAAATTACAGTAATATTGAAATATGACGTCACCCCACCGGCCATAGCGCTGCATGAGTGAGATAAGGACAGCACGATATTCCCACCACGCCCCCACTTTTACTAACACCAATATTTCAAATATGAATAACTGCTTTATTTTTCATAAATTTTGTAACTGATTTCACAGAAGAATTTATTTTTGTATAGTTTCTGTTACATATAAAATAATAACCCAAATCAAACATAGCAAACTACCCTATTTCAACCTTTAAGCAATAGCATATGGAAAGCGTATAAGCCAAAGTAACTACATGAGCAAAAAAAAGTAACAGTTAATATCTCAAACTAACAAACATAATCGGTACCCTGCAGCTCCCTTAATATGTCTCAAAAAATGTGACTCGTGAGTCGATGTTGCTTAATTTGATGTTTCTAATTGAACAAGAGAACGCGTCAATCACGTGCTTGTCTCTCCACCAATTCTAATAAAAAGACGAAGAGTTGAATCGTTTGTTGCATGCTACATACTAAGCACTGTACTTTGCGACTTGAATATCTCATTTCCTATTATTAATTGAGCAAAGTCAAAGCACTCTACATGACAGCTACCTGCAAGTAATAAACCTTGTAGCCTTCTAAAGATGTGACCTAAAACGCCAGACTAAAACGCGTATAATGCGAATAAATAAGTAATACCTATGAAGCTTGTAACGCTAAAGGTGAGCTTGCACCTGGCGACGACAGGGCACCCGGCTCGTGAGAATTTTTTAATCGTTTTGTAGCTGTCAGTTTTGTATTTTTTTTTATCTGGAAATACATTAATTGCTTTTAAGTTTGAATGTTAGTTTTTTTGCTGTAGAGAAAGTATTTTTAAATCTGTTTCTATGTACATATATTTTTCTTTTTATAAGCCTATCGAGTTATTTATATCGTTTTTTATTAACATTGTTAAATAATTATAACGTTCAAAATATTCAATGAAAGATAATACAAATAATTTTCCTATGATTAAAACAGATCACGTTTTTAAATATGGATGTATTCTTCAAAGCTGCTGATTATTATTTCACTATAAAGCTACATTATCGCTAAATACATGCACTTTTATCGCAACTTACGCAAGTCAAGCCGCGAGCCAAGCCAGTTACTGATAAAAGGTTCTATAATTATCCCAATAGTCATTGATGCAGTAATGGTTACAGCTGGATGCAGCTGGAAGTGGGTCATCAAGCCAGTTGTATGAAAGGGTGCAGTTTCCCTCACCAGATAGCGTAAGCGAGTATTTTTGATCGCGTTTCACGCTCAGTAACTATAGTCGGCAAACGCAACGTTGCATTTCAAACTCTTTCGCTGCGATGCAGAATCGGTTACGTAAATTGTTCTGTATTGTGTTATGTTAACGTTTCTTTTTGTTTGAGAGCTAATTAGCAATTTATAGTTGGGATCTCTGTTTCCATCAAGAGGTAATTAGGTGTTACAGTGGAAGTAATTACGTGGACTGCGTTTGAGTATTCGTGAAGTGATTTTAAACTTGGAAATCTATTAACTTCATTATTCAGACTCAATAACTTGAATTTAAGTTTGTTTTGAAGAAATATAAATTAATTTCCTTACAAATTCAGCTTTTGTTGATTCCATTAAATGTCCTAGAATGTTATTTACATTCATTTAATTATTTACGATATAATATATTTATGATATAATAATATCAGATTTTTATTAAGAAACTCTTTTATTGTGGGGCACGGGTCTTCTGTACTCCTGAGCGGGTTTAAGCTTTAGTCATCCACGCTGGTCTAAGGCGGGTGGCCATACTTCACTAAGTATCTTCAGAATTCTCAGGGAGAATTTGCAGATATGTAGGTTTGTTCACAACGTTTTCCGTCACCGTTTGAATAAGCTATAATGGATAAACAATACACACGTTACTTCGATGTTAGAGGTGCCTTGGATTTTGAACCTACAGAGACCCTTCGTGTCAGCAATTCGTTCCGTTCTCATCTAGGCTATCGTCCACATGAATTATTTTACTCTTAAACAAATGCATTTACCGGTTATTGTAGTTTGAATACTTAGACAAGTGAGAAAATATAAAACTGAAGTTGTTAAATATTTTACTTTAGTTTTAAAACTTCAGACTCTATGGTACCATCATAGCAAATACTGAATTGTTTAAACTCTCCCTCGTTATCATTTTTAGCATAGTCTGGATCAGTAGACACCTAAGAATTTTTACCAAACTTTATATTTCTCTCAACCGACATCACATATAATAATATCAAGATCGGTTTATGAAATTCTGGTCGGTTTTGTTATAATATTATCTATATTGGAATTATGCAATATGCACTATATTATTATGCTAAACAACACACTCCTTTTACCAACCTCTAACACTCAAGCTAGCCCACTAAAATTGAAGTTTAGTGGATCTGTAATAGGCGCTGGCACTAAATTTGAATTGTACTAAATACCTTTTCCTTCTTTTCCTTTTTAAGTATTAATTTTCTTCTCTAAACCTAATCTCCTTTGACGCTAACTGGGAATTATTTAACATCGTCACACTTCAAAATTTTGATCATTAAAACAAGTCCCATTCTACATAAGTTCACTCCACACTGGGGTCGTAAACCCTTCGATAACTTACTACATCTGTTATCCGAGGACTTGGACTGGGATAATTAAGGGTTGACACTGTATAACTTCATGCGCACCGAGGCATGACTGTCTCCCTAAATGTTTTATTCGTTTCTTTTCTGAGTTTACAGAAATTTCGGAAGATTTTTCAAGTCCTTCATCGGCAATAATTGTTCGCGGCTTTCTTCGTTAGCTATAATTATTTGTAGATATATCTTTGTGTGCTCCTTTTAAGGGCTATGTAATAATAATATCAGTCCTGTTTTATATAGTATCCCACTGCTGGGCATGGGCCTCATCCGCTATTGAGAGGTATTAGGCTTTAGTGATGCAGATTGATAGACTTCACATACCCTTAAAAAATTACTATAGAGAACTTTTCAGGTATGCAGGTTTCCTCACTATGTTTTCTTTCACCGTTAAAGCAAGTGATAATTGATGATTCCCAAAGAATACACACATAATTTTAGAAAAATCAGAGGTGTGTGCCCTTAGGTTTTGAACCTGCGGACATTCGTCTCAGCAGTCCGTTCCACACCCAACTAGGCTATCGCCGCTTTTTTCTAGGGCTATGCGGGCTCCTAAAATGAGATATTTTTTGGCTAGTATTTATGAAGTGGAACAATATCAACTTTTCATTTCAATAAAATATGGCTTCAATTCCCCTTACAGTCTGAGTTGGGTAATTTTTAAAAGATCATTTTACTGTTTTAATTAAAAGGTTCATTATCCGTAACGATGGCTGTGTAATTTCCTCGTGGGGCCGCGCTTTTTGCGATAGACTCGACTAGATTGAGTTAAGTGCTTTATTGTTCAAAATGACGTTCTAGCGATTCATACAAAGTGGAGATTTATGGCTATTAAGATTATTAAGTAGTAAGTCCACGTTTGGGTGTCAAAATATCTTATGTACTAAACTGTACTACAAGACATATCTGCGAGACCGTTGTTTCTACCTTTTTTATTAACCTACTGTCTACTATCCTTTTTTATACGCTGGGAAATAACTTTAATATCACGCATTAGTTCATGGAACCAAGGCGGGCATGTAGGGGTTACCAGCATGCTATGCAACCTGTAGTAGCCTTTGTTGACGCATAACGGGCGGCTCCGGGGTACCTCAAATTTCTTCTGGAACTTATTTGGTTTTTCGGCTTTTGGTGTCACGAACACTGTCTTTAGTTCTTTAAAGTCTTTAATCAGTTCATACCACTCTCTAGGATCTGACATCTGAATTCGTGTCGACTTAAGTCTTATAAAATATTGCCTCGTCCCTAAGGCACAATTTTCTAAATTCTCCACACGCCTCTCAATTTTGTGAAGTTGCTATCAATTCCAGCGTAATAATATTACCGATAGCGCTTGAAGTGTGCGCGATAATTACACTCGTAATCGTATTACGTCATAAAGTTTACACTGCCCATGTCAATCCGTGGGGTGTTATTTAATTTGCCATGATGTGATGTTTGTTCGCGCAGTAAATCTAATATGTTAAAACATGTTTCTATACTAAAATTGGGAATTTCGTATAATGATATTTGAGATTAAAGGGCTGTGTCGCTAGTTTTAAGTTAATTTTATTTGACAGTTATTGTATTAAATAACTAATGTAGATTGTACTTATATTAATAACTTTATTTGGGAGGATATATTAGCTTTATTTTGTATTTGGTCGGCTTATACGTTTATGTAACAAATAGTATTAACTCCAAAGTTATAAAACAGGCTCTAAGAGTAATTTAAAGTACTGAATGTAAGCCTTAAATATTTTAAAACAATTTCTTTCACCGCCTGTGTCTGCACGCAATGAACTCAACAACAACTTTATTTCGATGATGTTTGGTATGAAGTAGTTTGAGACCCTGTGAATAGGACATAGGTTACTTTTATCCCAGGAAAATATATATTTATTCCAAAAAACAATTTACGCGGAGAAGCCGCGAGGATACGATAGTATAATCATATAAACTGATTCGTCTTTTACAAAAATTTTTTGTGTAACTCATATTTTTGAGTATGTTGCAGAAACTTTCTATTACCGATCTGGCTGACGTCAATAGCATCTGGGTGATTTGATTTGAAGTAACTCGTTTAAAAATGGACTTAAATGAAATTGAACCTTGAACCTCTCCATTTACTGTTTATACGCTGTTACTAGACCAAGGAGGCTTTCGTAGAAACTCTAAATAAGGGAAATTCACAAGTCGAAATAATATCAGCTCTGTATTATATACTTGCCCACTGCCGAGCACGGGCCTCCTCTACTACTTAGAGGGTTTAAGGCCTTAGTCCACCACGCTGGTCTTGTGCGGATTGGTAGACTTCACACACCTTCGAAATTCCTATAGAGGAACTTCTCAGATGTGCAGGTTTCCTCACGATGTTTTCCTTCACCGTTAAAGCGAACGATAAATTCACAAAGAATTGAACCTGCGGACATTCGTCTCGGCAGATCGTTCCATACCCAACTAGGCTATCGTCGCTTTTGAAGTCGAAAACTTTCGTAATATTTGAATTCAAATATGATATTACTAAATTGTTCATAAACCTATTTCATGCAAAAACAATCAACTATACGAATCAACCGTCATGCATTAGAGCTACAGCACTGTTTGAAACTTGCGCCGTCGGGAGTTCTACACCTTCGAAGTTTCTGGCAAGTTATCAATTATTAAAATACCAGTAAAAGTTCTCGCTTTGACGGAGAACGAAAGCACCTTGATTAATCCTACTTAAATATGTCATATCTTGGTAAAAGTCTACTAGCATTATGTCTACATTATCTACAGCAATGTGGACCAGCGTATGAGAACGAAGGCCTAATACTTATGACATATGATTATTTTATTTTGATTCTGTTTGGCCATCTTGCAATTTGAACCTAATAGCTAATAATTTAAGTCTAATTGCCAATAATGGTATGAGTGTGAATGATTTAATGAAAACAATTTATTGTACACCATATACAGTAAAATGAATACAATTATATTTTAGAAAAGTCGTGCAATGATTCATATAGTTGAAAAGCGATTGCTTTGAGACAACAGACTTAAGTATTTTTGTATAAAACTCAATATTTTTATGTCGTCGACATCAGTCTGTCTGTAAAGTCGATAAAATCGCCTTACTAAGACAAATTAGAAACTATTGTTCAAATAGTCAGCTCGCTCACTGTCCACGGCAAGATTGATTTGAGATGGGCTTTATTCTCGTTTCGGTGATATTTCTTCAGGACCGCAGTAGAATTCCGATGTGACTCTTAATGTAACAAATGGCCCATGTGTTTTATCTTTACGGTTTTCTGCACTTACTGTGGCTTGACAGGGTTTTTGATTGTAAAGTTAACTGGTTTGTAGCACTTAATAACATTGATATATCTATTTTAAAATAGTTATTGTAAGGTAATTGTTTTTCTTAACAGATTTCAAAAAGGAGTTATTCGGGACTTTTTTTTTAATGTTCTAAATTATATCATATGTTAAGATGTTTCCACAGGTATCTACTATCTTCCGCCCTGTGGAATGGGGGCGTTTGAAGAATTCCACCACGGTATCCCCTGCCTGTCGTAAGAGGCGACTAATAGGGGCCACGAAGGGGGTCGTCGGCGGGCAGCAGGGGCTGTCCGC